>NC_143518.1:275000-290000 GCF_031878675.1 Megascapheus bottae | reverse complement strand
AGGGTTAGGGTGAGGGTGAGGGTGAGGGTGAGGGCTAGGGTTATGGTTATGGTTAGGCTGAGGGTTAGAGTTAGGGTTAGGGTTAGGGTGAGGTTTAGGGTTAGGGTTAGGGTTAGGGTTAGGGCTAGGGCTATGGCTAGGGTTAGGTTTAGGGTTAGAATTAGGGTTAGGGTTAGTGTAGGGGTTGGGGTTAGGCTTAGGGTGACGGTGAGGTTGAGGGTAAGGGTGAGGCTGAGGGTTAGGGTTAGGATTAGTTTTAGTGTGAGGGTGAGGGTTAGGGTTAGTGTGAGGGTTAGGGTTAGGTTTGGGGCTAGGGTTAGGGTTTTGGTTAGTGTAGGGGTTAGGGTTAGGTTTAGGGTTAGGGTTAGGGTTAGGGTAGGGTTAGGTTTAGGGTTAAGGTTAGGGTGAGGGTGAGGGTTAGGTTTAGGGTTAGGGTTAGTGTTGTGGTTAGGGTTAGGGTTAGGGTTAGGGCTAGGGCTACGGCTACGGCTAGGGTTAGGTTTAGGGTTAGGGTTAGGGTTAGAGTTAGGGTTAGGGTAGGGTGAGGGTGAGGGTGAGGGCTAACGTTAGGGTTAGTGTTAGTGTTAGGGTGAGTGTTAGGGTTAGGGTTATTGTTAGGGTTAGGGTTAGGGCTAGGGTTAGTGTTAGCGTTAGCGTTAGGGTTAGGGTTAGGGTTAGGGTTAGGGTTAGGGGTTAGGGTTAGGGTTAGGGTTAGGGCTAGGGTTAGGGTTAGGGCTAGCGCTAGGGCTAGGGTTAGGGTTAGGGGTAGAGGTAGGGGTAGGGCTAGGGCTAGGGCTAGGGTTAGGGTTAGAGTTAGGTTTAGGGTTAGGTTTAGGGTGAGGGTGAGGGTTAGGGTTAGGGTTATGGTTAGGGTTAGAGTGAGGGTGAGGGTTAGGGTTAGGGCTAGGGGTAGGGCTAGGGTTGGGTCAGTGTTGGGGTTAGGGTTAGGGTTAAGGTTAGGGCTAGGGTTAGGGGTAGGGCTAGGGCTAAGTCTAGTGCTAGGGGTAGGGTTAGGGCTACGGTTAGGGTTAGGGTTAGGGTTACGGTTAGGGCTATGGTTAGGGCTGCGGCTAGGGTTAGGGTTAGGGTTAGGGCTAGGGTTAAGGTTAGGGATATGGTGAGGTTTAGGGTTAGGTTTAGGGTTATGGTTAGGGTTAGATATAGGGTTAGGTTGAGGGTGAGTGTTAGGGTTAGGGTTATTGTTAGGATTAGCGTTAGGGTTAGGTTTAGGATTAGGATGAGGTTGAGTGTTAGTTTTAGGGTCAGGGTTAGGGTGAGGGTTAGAATTAGGGTTAGGGTTAGGGTGAGGCTTAGGGTGAGGGTGAGGGTGAGGTGTAGGGTTAGGGTTAGTGTTAGGGTTATGGTTAGCGTTAGGGTGAGGGTGAGGTTTACGGTTAGGGTTAGGGTTTGGTTTCGGGTTAGGGTGAGGGTGAGTTTTAGGGTGAGGGTAAGAGTTAGGGTTAGGGTTAGGGTGAGGGTTAGGGTGAGGGGTAGGGTTATGGTCAGGGTGAGGGTGAGGGTTAGTGTTAGTGTTAGTGTGAGTGTTATGTTTAGGGTTAGGGTAAGGGTTAGGATTAGGTTTAGGGTTAGATTGAGGGTGAAAGTTAGAGTTAGGGTTTGGATTAGGTTCAGGGTGAGGGTTAGGGTTAGGGTTAGGGTTAGGATTAGGATTAGTTTTAGGGTGAGGGTGAGGGTTAGAGTTAGGGTTAGGGTGAGAGTTAGGGTTAGGATTAGGTTCAGGGTGAGCTTTAGGGTTAGGGTTAGGGTGAGAGTTAGGGTTAGGATTAGGTTTAGGGTGAGGGTAAGGGTTAGGGTTAGGATGAGGGATAAGAGTTAGGGGTTAGAGTTAGGGTTAGGGCTAGGCCTAGTGCTAGTGGTGGGGTTAGGTTTAGGGTTAGGGCTAGGGTTAGGTTTTTGGTTAGGGTAGGGGTTAGGGTTAAGTTTAGGGTTAGGGTTAGGGTTAGGGTTAGGTCTAGTGCTAGGGCTAGGCCTTGGGCTAGGGCTAGGTCTAGGGTTAGGGTTAGGGTTAGGGTTAGGGATAGAGTTAGGGTTAGGGTTAGGGTTAGGGTTAGGGTTAGGGGATGGGGTTAGGGTTAGGTTGAGGTTGAGGTTGAGGGTAAGGGTGAGGGTTAGGCTGAGGGTTAGGATTAGCGTTAGGGCTAGGGCTAGGGCTTGGGCTAGGGTTAGGTTAGGGTTAGGGTAAGGCTTAGGTTTTAGGGTGAGGGTTAGGGTTAGGGTTAGGGTTAGGGTTATGGTGAGGATGAGGGTGAGGGTTAGGGTTAGGGTTAGGTCTAGGGCTAGGGCTAGGGCTTGGCTAGGGCTAGGGCTAGGTTTAGGGTTAGGGTTAGGGTTAAGGTTAGGGTAGGGGTAGGTTTAGGGTTAAGGTTAGGGTGAGGGTGAGGATTAGTCTTAGGGTTAGTGTTAGTGTTGCAGTTAGGGTTAGCGTTAGGGCTAGGGCTAGGGCTAGGTTTGGGTAAGAGTGTGGATGAGGGTGAGGGTGAGGGTGAGGTTTAGGGTTAGTGTTAGGGTTAGGGTTAGGTTTAGGGTTAGGGTGAGGGTGAGGGTGAGGGTTAGGGTTAGGTGTAGGGTTAGGGATAGGGCTAGGGTTAGTGTTAGAGTTAGGGTAAGGATGAGGGTGAGGGTGAGGGTGAGGTTTAGGGTTAGGCTTAGGGTGAGGGTGAGGATTAGGGATAGTGTTAGGGTTAGGGTTAGGTTTATGGTTAGGGTGAGGGTTAGAGTTATGGTTAGGGTTAGGGTGAGGGTGAGGGTGAAGGCTAAGGTTAGGGCTAGGGCTAGGGGTAGGATTAGGGTTAGCGTTAGGGTTAGCTTTAGGGTTAGGGTTAGGTTTAGGGTTAGGGTTAGGGCTAGGGTTAGGGCTAGGGCTAGGGCTTGGGTTAGGGTTAGGGTTAGGGCTAGGGTTAGGGCTAGGGCTAGGGTTCGGGTGAGGGTTAGGGTTAGTGTTAGGGTTAGGGTTAGAGTGAGGGTTAGGGTTAGGTTTCGGTTTAGGGTGAGGTTGAGGGTTAGGGTTAGGGTTAGGGATAGGGTTAGGGTGAGGGTGAGGGTTAGAGTTAGGGTTAGGGTTAGGGTTAGGGCTAGGTCTAGGGTAGGGTTAGTGTTAGGTTTAGGGTTAGGGTTAGGGTTAGGGCTAGGGTTAGGGGTAGGGCTGGGGCTGGGGCTGGGGCTAGGGTTAGGGTTAGGGCTAGGGTTAGTGTTAGGGTTAGGTTTAGGCCTAGAGTTAGGGCTACGGCTAGGGCTAGGGTTAGGGTTAGGGCTAGGGTTAGGGTTTGGGTTAGGGTTAGGGTTAGGGCTAGATTTAGGGCTAAGGCTAGGGTTAGGTTTAGGGTTAGGGCTAGGGTTAGGTTTAGGGTTAGGATGAGGGATAGGGTTAGGGTTAGGTTTAGGGTTAGGGTTAGGGTTAGGGCTGGTGTTAGGGTTAGGGTTAGGGTTAGGGTTAGGGTTAGGGCTGGTGTTAGGGTTAGGGTTAGGGTTAGGGTGAGGGTGAGTGTGAGGGCTAAGGTTAGGGTTAGGGGGAGGGGGAGGGTTAGTGTTAGTGTTAGGGTGAGTGTTGGAGTTAGGGTTCTGGTTAGGGTTAGGATTAGGGCTAGGAATAGGGCTTGGGCTAGAGCTAGGGTTAGGGTTAGGTTTAGGGATAGGGGTTAGGGTTAGTGTTAGGGTTAGAGTGAGTGTTAGGGTTAGGGTGAGGGTGAGGGTGAGGGGGGAGGGCAAGGGTAATGGTTATGGTTAGGCTGAGGGTTAGAGTTAGGGTTAGGGTTAGGGTGAGGATTAGGGTTAGGGTTAGGGTTAGGGCTAGGGCTAAGTCTAAGGCTAGGACTAGGGCTAGGGTTAAGGTTAGGGTTAGGGTTAGGTTTAGGGTTAGGTTTAGGGTTAGGGAGAGGGTTAGGGTTAGGGTTAGGATTAGGGTTAGGGTTAGTGTAGGGGATTGGGGTTAGGGTTAGGGTGACAGTGAGGTTGAGGGTAAGGTGAGGGTGAGGGTTAGGGTTAGGATTAGGTTTAGTGTGAGGGTGAGGGTTAGGGTTAGGGTGAGTGTTAGAGTTAGGGTTAGGGTTAAGTTTAGGTTTAGGGTGAGGGTGAGGGTTAGGGTTAGGGTTACGGTTAAGAGTTAGGGGTTAGGGTTAGGGTTAGGGCTAGGGCTAGGGCTAGTGCTAGGGTTAGGGTTAGGGTTAGGGCTAGGGTTAGGGTTTTGGTTACGGTAGGGTTTAGGGTTAGGTTTGGGGTTAGGGTTAGGGTTAGGGCTAGGGCTAAGGCTAGGGCTTGGGCTAGGGTAGGGCTAGGGTTAGGGTTAGGGTTAGGGTTAGGGATAGGGTTAGGGTTAGGGTTAGAGTTAGGTTTAGTGTTAGGGTTACGGTTAGGGTGAGGGTTAGAGTAAGGGTTAGGGTTAGGGTGAGGTTAGGGTTAGAGTTAGGGTTAGGGTTAGGGTTAGGGCTAGAGTTAGGGCTAGGGCTAGGGCTAGGGTTAGGGTTAGGGTTAGGGTGCGGGTGAGGGTTAGGGTAGGGTGAGGATTAGTGTTAGTGTTAGGGTGAGTGTTAGGGTTAAGGTTCGGGTTAGGACTAGGGTAGGGCTAGGGATAGGGTTTGGGTTAGGGTGAGGGTTAGGGGTTATGGTTAGGTTTAGGGTTAGAGTGAGTGTTAGGGTTACGTCTAGAGCTAGGGTTAGGGTTAGGGTTAGGGTTATGGTTAGGCTGAGGGTTAGAGTTATGGTTAGTGTTAGGGTGAGGGTTAGGGTTAGGGTTAGGGTTAGGGTTAGGGTGAGGGTGAGGTGAGGGCTAGGGTTAGGTTTAAGGTGAGGGTGAGGGTTAGGGTTAGGGTTAGGGTTAGGGTGAGGGTGAGGGTTAGAGTTAGGCTTAGGGTTAGGGTGAGTGTTAGATTTAGGGTTAGGGTTAGGGTTAGAATTAGGTTTAGAGTTAGGGTGAGGGTGAAGGTTAGAATTATGGTTAGGATTAGAGTTATGGTGATGTTTAGGGTTAGGGTTAGGGTTAGGGAAAGGGCTAGGGTTAGGGTTAGGGTTAGGTTGAGGGTGAGTGTGAGGGCTAAGGTTAGGGTTAGGGTGAGGGTGAGGTTTAGTGTTAGTGTTAGGGTGAGTGTTAGGGTTAGGGTTAGGGTTAGGGCTAGGGCTAGGGCTAGGGCTAGGGCTAGGGTTAGGGTTAAGATTAGGGTTAGGGTTAGGTGTTTGGGTTAGGGTTAGAGAGAGTGTTAGGGTTAGGGCTAGGGCTAGGGCTAGAGTTAGGGTTAGGGTTAGGGTTATGGTTAGGCTGAGGGTTAGAGTTAGGGTTAGGGTTAGGGTGAGGCTTAGGGTTAGGGTTAGGGTGAGGGTGAAGGTGAGGGTGTGGGCTAGGGTTAGGGTTAGGTTTAGGATTAGGGTGAGGGTTAGGGTAAGGGTTAGGGTTAGGTTCAGGGTTAGGGTGAGGGTTAGGGTTAGGGTTACGGTTAGGGTTAGGGTGATGGTTAGGGTTAGGGTTAGAGTTAGGTTAAGGGTTAGGCTTAGGTTTAGGTTTAGGGTTAGGTTTAGGTTTAGAATTAGGTTTAGTTTTAGGGTGAGGGTGAAGGTTAGAGTTAGGGTTAGGATTAGGGTTAGGGTGAGTGTTAGGGTTAGGGTTAGAGTTAGGTTTACAGTTAGGTTTATGGTTAGGGTTAGGGTTAGTGATAGGGTTAGGGTTAGGGTGAGGGTGAGGGTTAAGGTTAGTGTTAGGGTTAGTGTTAGGGTTATGGTTAGGATTAGATTGTGGGTGACGTTTAGGGTTAGGGTTTGGGTTAGGGTTAGGGTGAGGGTGAGGGTGAAGGTTAGGGTTACGGTTATGGTTAGGGTGACGGTGAGGGTGAGGGCTAGCGTTAGGTTTAGGGTGAGGGTGAGAGTTAGTGTTAGTGTTAGGGTGCATGTTAGGGTTAGGGTTAGGGTTAGGGTTAGGGCTAGGGCTATGTCTAGGGCTATGGCTAGGGTTAGGGTTAGGGTTAGGGTTAGGGATAGGGTTAGGGTTAGGGTTAGAGTTAGTGTTCGGGGATGGGGTTAGGGTTAGGTTGAGGTTGAGTTTGAGGGTAAGGGTGAAGATGAGGGTTAGGGTTAGGGTTAGGGTTAGGGTGAGGGTTAGGGTGAGGGCTAGGGTTAGAGTCAGGCTGAGCCTGAGGGTTAGCGTTAGTGTTAGTGTGAGTGTTAGGTTTAGGGTTCGGGTTAGGGTTAGGATTAGGTTTAGGGTTAGGGTGAGGGTGAAGGTTAGATTTAGGGTTAGGAGTAGGGTTAGGGTGAGGGTTAGTGTTAGGGTTAGAGTTAGGTTTAGTGTTAGGGTTATGGTTAGGGTGAGGGTTAGAGTAAGGGTTAGGGTTGGGGTGAGGTTAGGGTTAGAGTTAGGGTTAGGGTTAGGGTTAGGGCTAGAGTTAGGGCTAGGGCTAGGGCTAGGGTTAGGGTTAGGGTTAGGGTGGGGGTGAGGGTTAGGGTGAGGGTGAGGATTAGTGTTAGTGTTAGGGTGAGAGTTAGGGTTAAGGTTAGGGTTAGGACTAGGGTAGGGCTTGGGCTAAGTTTAGGGTTAGGGTGAGGGTTAGGGGTTATGGTTAGGTTTAGGGTTAGAGTGAGTGTTAGTTTTAGGTCTAGGGCTAGGGTTAGGGTTAGGGTTAGGGTAAGGGTTATGCTTAGGCTGAGGGTTAGAGTTATGGCTAGTGTTATGGTGACGGTGAGGGTTAGGGTTAGGGTTAGGTTGAGGGTGAGGGTGAGGGCTAGGGTTAGGTTTAGGGTGAGGGTGAGGGTTAGGGTTAGGGTTAGGGTTAGGGTGAGGGTTAGAGTTAGGCTTAGGGTTAGGGTGAGGGTGACGGTGAGGACTACGGTTAGGGTTAGGGTGAGGCTGAGAGTTAGTGTTAGTGTTAGGGTGAGTGTTAGGTTTAGGGTTAGGGTTAGGGTTAGAATTAGTTTTAGAGTTAGGGTGAGGGTGAAGGTTAGAATTATGGTTAGGATTAGAGTTATGGTGATGTTTAGGGTTAGGGTTAGGGTTAGGGAAAGGGCTAGGGTTAGGGTTAGGGTTAGGGTGAGGGTGAGTGTGAGGGCTAAGGTAAGGGTTAGGGTGAGGGTGAGGTTTAGTGTTAGTGTTAGGGTGAGTGTTAGGGTTAGGGTTAGGGTTAGGGCTAGGGCTAGGGCTAGGGCTAGGACTAGGGCTAGGGTTAGGGTTAAGATTAGGGTTAGGGTTAGGTGTTTGGGTTAGGGTTAGGGTTAGAGAGAGTGTTAGGGTTAGGGCTAGGTCTAGGGCTAGAGTTAGGGTTAGGGTTAGGGTTAGGGTTAGGCTGAGGGTTAGAGTTAGGGTTAGGGTTAGGGTGAGGCTTAGGGTTAGGGTTAGGGTGAGGGTGAGGGTGAGGGTGTGGGCTAGGGTTAGGGTTAGGTTTAGGAGTAGGTTGAGGGTTAGGGTAAGGCTTAGGGTTAGGTTCAGGATTAGGGTGAGGGTTAGGGTTAGGGTTACGGTTAGGGTTAGGGTGACAGTTAGGGTTAGGGTTAGAGTTAGGTTTAGGGTTAGGGTTAGGTTTAGGTTTAGGATTAGGTTTAGGGTTAGGGTGAGGGTGAAGGTTAGAGTTAGGGTTAGGATTAGGGTTAGGGTGAGTGTTAGGGTTAGGGTTAGAGTTAGGTTTACGGTTAGGTTTATGGTTAGGGTTAGGGTTAGTGATAGGGTTAGGGTTAGGGTGAGGGTGAGGGTTAAGGTTAGTGTTAGGGTTAGTGTTAGGGTTATGGTTAGGATTAGATTGTGGGTGACGTTTAGGGTTAGGGTTTGGGTTAGGGTTAGGGTGAGGGTGAGGGTGAAGGTTAGGGTTACGGTTAGGGTTAGGGTGACGGTGAGGGTGAGGGTGAGGGCTAGTGTTAGGTTTAGGGTGAGGGTGAGAGTTAGTGTTAGTGTTAGGGTGCATGTTAGGTTTAGGGTTAGGGTTAGGGTTAGGGCTAGGGCTATGTCTAGGGCTAGGGCTAGGGTTAGGGTTAAGGTTAGGGTTAGGGGTTATGGTTCGGTTTGGGGTTAGGGTTATCGTTAGGGTGAGGGTTAGAGTTAGGGTTAGGGTAAGGGTGAGGGTGAGGACTAGTGTTAGTGTTAGGGTGAGGCTAAGAATTAGTGTTAGTGTTAGGGTGAGTGTTAAGTTTAGGGTTAGGCCTAGGGTTAGGATTAGGTTTAGAATTAGGGTGCTGGTGAAAGTTAGAGTTAGAGTTAGGATTAGGGTTAGGGTGAGGGTTACAGTTAGGGTTAGGGTTAGGGCTAGGGCTAGGTCTAGGGCTAGGGCTAGGGTTAGGGTTAAGGTTAGGGTTAGGTGTTACGGTTAGGATTGGGGTTAGGGTTATCGTTAGGATGAGGGTTAGAGTTAGGGTTAGGGTTAGGGTGAGGGTTAGGATTATGTTTAGAGTTAGCGTGTGGGGGAAGATTAGAGTTAGGGTTAGGATTAGGGTTAGAGTAAGGGTTAGGGTTAGGGTTAGGGTTAGGGTTAGGGCTGGGGTTAGGGTTAGGGTTAGGGGGAGGGGGAGGGTGACGGCTAAGTTTAGGGTTAGGGGGAGGGGGAGGGTTAGTGTTAGGGTGAGTGTTAGAGTTAAGGTTCTGGTTAGGGTTAGGATTAGGGCTAGGGCTAGGGCTAGGGCTAGGGCTAGGGCTAGGGTTAGGGTTAGGGATAGGGGTTAGGGTTAGTGTTAGGGTTAGAGTGAGTGTTAGGGCTAGGGTGAGGGTGAGGGTGAGGGTGAGGGCTAGGGTTATGGTTATGGTTAGGCTGAGGGTTAGAGTTAGGGTTAGGGTTAGGGTTTGGGTTAGGGTTAGGGTTAGGGTTAGGGCTAGGGCTAGTGCTAGGGCTAGGGCTAGGGTTAGGGTTAGGGATAGGGTTAGGGTTATGGTTAGTGTTAGGGAGAGGTTTAGGGTTAGGATTAGGGTTAGGGTTAGGGTTAGTGTAGGGGTTGGGGTTAGGGTGACGGTGACGGTGAGGTTGAGGGTAAGGTGAGGGTGAGAGTTAGGGTTAGGATTAGGTTTAGGGTGAGGGTGAGGGTTAGGGTTAGGGTGAGGTTTAGAGTTTGGGTTAGGGTTAAGTTTAGGTTTAGGGTGAGGGTGAGGGTTAGGGTTAGGGTTAGGGTTAAGAGTTAGGGGTTAGGGTTAGGGTTAGGGCTAGGCCTAGGGCTAGTGGTAGGGTTAGGGTGAGGGTGAGAGTTAGTGTTAGTGTTAGGGTGAGTGTTAGGTTTAGGGTTAGGGTTAGGGTTAGAATTAGGTTTAGAGTTAGGGTGAGGGTGAAGGTTAGAATTATGGTTAGGATTAGAGTTATGGTGATGTTTAGGGTTAGGGTTAGGGTTAGGGAAAGGGCTAGGGTTAGGGTTAGGGTTAGGGTGAGGGTAAGTGTGAGGGCTAAGGTTAGGGTTAAGGTGAGGGTGAGGTTTAGTGTTAGTGTTAGGGTGAGTTTTAGGGTTAGGGTTAGGGTTAGGGCTAGGGCTAGGGCTAGGGCTAGGGTTAGGGTTAAGATTAGGGTTAGGGTTAGGTGTTTGGGTTAGGGTTAGGGTTAGAGAGAGTGTTAGGGTTAGGGCTAGGGCTAGGGCTAGAGTTAGGGTTAGGGTTAGGGTTATGGTTAGGCTGAGGGTTAGAGTTAGGGTTAGGGTTAGGGTGAGGCTTAGGGTTAGGGTGAGGGTGAGGGTGAGGGTGTGGGCTAGGGTTGGGTTAGGTTTAGGATTAGGGTGAGGGTTAGGGTAAGGGTTAGGGTTAGGTTAAGGGTTAGGGTGAGGGTTAGGGTTAGGGTGACGGTTAGGGTTAGGGTTAGAGTTAGTTTTAGGGTTAGGGTTAGGGTTAGGTTTAGGTTTAGGATTAGGTTTAGGGTTAGGGTGAGGGTGAAGGTTAGAGTTAGGGTTAGGATTAGGGTTAGGGTGAGTGTTAGGGTTAGTGTTAGAGTTAGGTTTACGGTTAGGTTTATGGTTAGGGTTAGGGTTAGTGATAGGGTTAGGGTTAGGGTGAGAGTAAGGGTAGGGTTAGGGTTAGGGTTACGGTTAGGGTTAGGGTGACGGTTAGGGTTAGGATTAGAGTTAGGTTTAGGGTTAGGGTTAGGGTTAGGTTTAGGTTTAGGATTAGGTTTAGGGTTAGGGTGAGGGTGAAGGTTAGAGTTAGGGTTAGGATTAGGGTTAGGGTGAGTGTTAGGGTTAGGGTTAGAGTTAGGTTTACGGTTAGGTTTATGGTTAGGGTTAGGGTTAGTGATAGGGTTAGCGTTAGGGTGAGAGGGAGGGTAGGGTTAGGTTTAGGGTTAGTGTTAGGGTTACGGTTACTATTAGGGTGAGGGTGAAGTTTAGGGTTAGGGTTAGGGTTAGGGTTAGGGTGTTGGTGAGGGTGAGGGTTAGGATTAGGTTTAGGGTAGGTTATGGTGAGGGTGAGGGTGAGGGTGAGGTTTAGGGTTAGCGTTAGTGTTAGGGTGAGTTTTAGGGTTAGGGTTAGGGTGAGATTTGGGTTACGGTGAGGGTGAGGGTTAGGGTTAGGGTGAAGCTGAGGGTGAGGGTGAGGGTGAGGTTTAGGGTTAGGCTTAGGGTGAGGGTTACGGTTAGGGTTAGAGTTAGGTTTAGGGTTAGGATTAGGGTTAGTGATAGGGTTAGGGCTAGGGCTAGGGCTAGGGCTTGTGCTAAGGCTAGGGCTAGGGTTAGGTTTAGGGTTAGGGTTCGGGTTAGGGGATGGGGTTAGGGTTAGGTTGAGGTTGAGGGTGAGGGTAAGGGTGAGGGTGAGGGTTAGGGTTAGGGTTAGCGTTAGGGCTAGGGGCTAGGGCTAGGGCTAGGTATAGGGTGAGGGCTAGGGTTAGGTTTAGGGTGAGGGCTAGGGTTAGGGTTAGGGTTAGGGCTAAGGTTAGGGCTAGGGTTAGGGTGAGGGTTAAGGTTAGTGTTAGGGGATGGGATTAGGGTTAGGTTGAGGTTGAGGGTGAGGATTATGGTTAGGCTGAGGGTTAGAGTTAGGGTTAGGGTTAGGGCTAGGGCTATGGCTAGGGCTAGGGTTAGGTTTAGATTTAGGGCTAGGGTTAGGTTTAGGGTTAGGGTTAGGGTTAAGGTTAGGGATAGTGTTAGGGCTAGAGCTAGGTTTAGGGTGAGGTTTAGGGTTAGTGTTAGGGATAGGATGAGGGTGAGGGTTAGGGTTAGGGTTAGGGTTAGGGATAGGGTTAGGTTGAGGTTGAGGGTGAGGGTTAGGGTTAGGGTTAGGGTTAGGGCTAGGGCTAGGGTTAGGGTTAGTGTTAGAGTTAGGGTTAGGGTGAGGGTGAGGGTGAGGGTGAGGTCTAGTGTTAGTGTTAGTGTGAGGCTAAGAATTAGTGTTAGTGTTAGGATGAGTGTTAGGTTTATGGTTAGGGTTAGGTTTAGGATTAGGTGTAGAGTTAGGGTGCGGGGGAAGGTTAGAGTTAGGGTTAGGATTAGGGTTAGGGTGAGGGTTAGGGTTAGGGTTAGGGTTAGGGCTGGGGTTAGGGTTAGGGTTAGGGTGAGGGTGAGGGTAAAGGTTAGGGTTAGGGGGAGGGGAGGGTTAGTATTAGTGTTAGGGTGAGTGTTATAGTTAGGGTTCCTGTTAGGGTTAGGGTTAGGGCTAGGTCTAGGGCTAGGGCTAGGGCTAGGTCTGTGCTAGGGTTAGGGTTAGGGTTAGGGATAGGGGTTAGGGTTAGTGTTAGGGTTAGAGTGAGTGTTAGGGTTAGCGTTAGGGTGAGGGTGAGGGTGAGGGTGAGGGCTAGGGTTATGTTTATGGTTAGGCTGAGGGTTAGAGTTAGGGTTAGGGTTAGGGTGAGGGTTAGGGTTAGGGTTAGGGTTAGGGCTAGGGCTAAGGCTAGGGCTAAGTCTAGGTTTAGTGTTAGGGTTATGGATAGGGTTAGGGTTTGGGTGAGAGTTAGGGATAGGGTTAGGGTTAGGATTAGGGTTAGGTTTCCGGTTAGGTTTAAGGTAAGGGTGAGGTTTAGGTTTAGGGTTCGGGTTACATTTGGGTTAGGGTGAGGGTGAGGGTTAAGGTTAGGGTTAGGGTTAGGGTGAGGGTTAGAGTAAGGGTTAGGGTAAGGGTGAGGGTTAGGGTTGGGGTTTGGGTTAGGGCTAGGTTAGGGCTAGGGCTTGGGCTAGGGCTAGTGTTACGCTTAGAGTTAGGGTTAGGGTGAGGGTGAGGGCTAAGGTTAGGGTTAGGGTGAGGGTGAGGATTAGTGTTAGTGTTAGGGTGAGTGTTAGGGTTAGGGTTAGGGTTAGGGCTAGGACTAGGGCTAGGGTTATGGCTAGGGTTAGTGTTAGGGTTAGGGTCAGGGTTTAGGGTTAGGGTTAGGGTTAGAGTGAGTGTTAGTGTTAGGGCTAGGGTTAGGGTTAGGGTTAGGGTTAGGGTTAGGCTGAGGGTTAGAGTTAGGGTTAGGGCTAGGGTGAGGGTTAGGGTTAGGGTTAGGTTTGGTTTAGGGTTAGGGTTAAGATTAGTGTTAGGGGTTGGGGTTAGGGTTAGGGTGACGGTGAGAGTGGGGGTAAGGGTGAGGGAGAGGGTTAGGGTTAGAATTATGTTTAGGGTGAGTGTGAGCGTTAGGGTTAGGGTGAGGGTTAGAGTTAGGTTTAGGGTTAAGTTTAGGTTTCGGGTGAGGGTGAGGGTTAGGGTTAGGGTTAGGGTTAAGGGTTAGGGTTTTGGTTAGGTAGGGTTAGGTTTAGGGATAGGGTTAGGTCTAGGGCTAGGGCTTGGGCTAGGGCTAGGGCTAGTGTTAGGTTTAGGATTAGGGTTAGTGTTAGAGTTAGGGTTAGGGTTAGGGTTAGGGTTAGTGTTAGGGGATGGGGTTAGGGTTAGGTTGAGGTTGAGGGTGAGGGTAAGGGTGAGGGTGAGGGTGAGGGTTAGGGCTAGGGTTAGGGTTAGCGTTAGGGCTAGGGCTAGGGCTAGGGTGAGGTTTAGGGTTAGGGTTAATTTTAGAGTTAGGGTTAGGTTTAGGGTTAGGGTTAGGGTTAGTGTTAGGGGATGGGGTTAGGGTTAGGTTGCGGTTGAGGGTGAGGGTAAGGGTGAGGGTGAGGTTTAGGGTTAGGGTTAGGGTTAGCGTTAGGGCTAGGGGTTAGGGCTAGGGTTAGTTTTACGGTTAAGGCTAGGGTTAGGGTTAGGGTTATGGTTAGGGCTAGGGTTAGGGCTAGGGCTAGGGTTAGGGTGAGGGTTAGGGTTAGTGTTAGTGGATGGGGTTAAGGTTAGGTTGAGGTTGAGGGCGAGGGTTATGGTTAGGCTGAGGGTGAGAGTTAGGGTTAGGGTTAGGGCTAGGGCTATGGCTAGGGCTAGGGTTAGGTTTAGGTTTAGGGCTAGGGTTAGGTTTAGGGATAGGGTTAGGGTTAAGGTTAGGGATAGGGTTAGGGATAGAGCTAGGGTTAGGGTGAGGTTTAGGGTTAGTGTTAGGGATAGGATGAGGGTGAGGGTTAGGGTTAGGGTTAGGGATTGGGTTAGGTTGAGGGTGAGGGTGACGGTTAGGGTTAGGGTTAGGGTTAGGGCTAGGGCTAGGGTTAGGGTTAGTGTTAGAGTTAGTGTTAGGGTTAGGGTGAGGGTGAGGGTGAGGGTGAGGACTAGTGTTAGTGTTAGTGTGAGGCTAAGAATTTGTGTTAGTGTTAGGGTGAGTGTTAGGTTCAGCGTTAGAGTTAGGGTTAGGATTAGGTGTAGAGTTAGGGTGCGGGGGAAGGTTAGAGTTAGGGTTAGGATTAGGGTTATGGTGAGGGTTAGGATTAGGGTTAGGGTTAGGGCTGGGGTTAGGGTTAGGGTGAGTGTGAGGGTGAGGGCTAAGGTTAGGGTTAGGGGAGGTGGAGGGTTAGTATTAGTGTTAAGGTGAGTGTTAGAGTTAGGGTTCTGGTTAGGGTTAGGGTTAGGGCTAGGTCTAGGGCTAGGGCTAGGGCTAGGTCTGGGCTAGGGTTAGGGTTAGGGTTAGGGATAGGGGTTAGGGTTAGTGTTAGGGTTAGAGTGAGTGTTAGGGTTAGTGTTAGGGTGAGAGTGAGGGTGAGGGTGAGGGCTAGGGTTATGGTTATGGTTAGGCTGAGGGTTAGAGTTAGGGTTAGGGTTAGGGTGAGGGTTAGGGTTAGGGTTAGGGTTACGGTTTGGGTTAGGGATAGGGTTAGGGTTAGGATTAGGGTTAGGGTTAGTGTAGGGGTTGGGGTTAGGGTTAGGGTGATGGTGTGGTTGAGGGTAAGGGTGAGGGTGAGGGTTAGGGTTAGGATTAGTTTTAGTGTGAGGGTGAGGGTTAGGGCTAGAGTGAGGGTTAGGGTTAGGGTTGGGTCTAGGGTTAGGTTTTTGGTTAGGGTATGGGTTAGGGTTAGGTTTAGGGTTAGGATTAGGGTTAGGTTTAGGGTAGGGTAGGTTTAGGGTTAAGGTTAGGGTGAGGGTGAGGTTTAGGTTTAGGGTTAGGGTTAGTGGTTGTGGTTAGGGTTAGGTTTAGGGTTAGGGTTAGGGCTACAGCTAGGGCTAGGGTTAGGGTTAAGGTTAGGGTTAGGTTTAGGGTTAGGGTTAGGGTTTGGGCTAGGGTTAGGGCTAGGGCTAGGGCTAGGGTTAGGGTTAGGGTTAGGTTTAGGGTGAGGTTGAGGGGTAGGGTTAGGGTTATGGTTAGGGTTAGAGTTAGGGTGAGGGTTAGGGTTAGGGCTAGGGGTAGGGCTAGGGTTAGGGTCAGTGTTAGGGTTAGGGTTAGGGTTAGATTTAGGGCTAGGGTTAGGGGTAGGGCTAGGGCTAGGTCTAGTGCTAGGGATAGGGTTAGGGCTACGGTTAGGGTTAGGGTTAGGGTTACGGTTATGGCTATGGTTAGGGCTACGGCTAGGGTTAGGGTTAGGGTTAGGGTGAGGGTTCGGGTTAGGTTTAGGGTTATGGTTAGGCTTAGGGTTAGGGTTAGGGTGACGGTGAGTGTTAGGGTTAGGGTTATTGTTAGGGTTAGCGTTAGGGTTAGGTTTAGGATTAGGGTGAGGGTGAGTGTTAGGTTTAGGGTCAGGGTTAGGGTGAGGGTTAGAATTAGGGTTAGGGTTAGGGTGAGGCTCAGGGTGAGGGTTAGGGTGAGGTTTAGGGTGAGGTTTCAGGTTCGGGTGAGGTGAGGGTAA
>NC_143518.1:260000-262500 GCF_031878675.1 Megascapheus bottae | reverse complement strand
TAGAGTTAGGGCTAGGGTTAGGGTTAGGGTGAGGGTTAGGCTTAGGTTTAGGGTTAGGGTGAGGGTGATGGTTAGGGTTAGGGTTAGGGTTAGGGGTAGGGTTAGCGGTAGGTCTATTCCTAGGGCTGGGGCTAGGCATAGGGTTAGGGCTAGGGTTAGTGCTATGGCTAGAATTAGGGTTAGGATGAGGGTGAAGTTGAGGGTGAGGGTGAGGGTGAGGTTTAGGGTTAGTGTTAGGGTTAGGGTTATAGCTAGGGTTAGGGCTAGGTTTAGGGTTAGGGTTAGGGATAGGGCTAGTGTTAGGGCTAGGGTTAGGGTTAGGGTTAGGATGAGGGTTAGGGTTAGGTTTAGGGTTATGGTTATGGTTAGGGTTAGGGTTAGGGTGAGGGTGAGTGTTAGGGTTAGGGTTAGGTTTAGGGTTAGGGGTAGCGTTAGCGTTAGGTTTAGGATTAGGGTGAGGGTGAGTGTTAGGGTTAGGGTTATGGTTAGGGTGAGGGTTAGAATTAGGGTTAGGGGTAGGGTGAGGGTGACGGTGAGGGTGAGGGTGAGGGTGAGGTGTAAGGTTAAGTTTAATGTTAGGGTTAGGGTTAGCCTTAGGGTGAGGGTGAGGTTTAGGGTTATGGTTAGGGTTTCTTTTAGGGTTAGGGTGAGGGTGAGTGTTAGGGTGAGGGTTAGATTTAGGGTTAGGGTTAGGGTGAGGGTTAGCTTGAGGGCTAGGGTTAAGGTCAGGGTGCGGGTGATGGTTAGTGTTAGTGTTAGTGTGAGTGTTAGGTTTAGGGTTAGGGTAAGGGTTAGGATTAGGTTCAGGGTGAGGGTTACGGTTAGGGTTAGAGTTAGGTTTAGGGTTAGGGTTAGGATTAGTGTTAGTGTTAGGGTTAGGGTGAGGGTGAGGGTGAGGGTAAGGGTTGGGGTTAGTGTTAGGGTTAGGATTAGGGTTAGGGTGAGGGTGAGGTTTAGGGTTAGGGTTAGGGTTAGGGTGAGGGTGAGGGTGAGGGTTAGGGTGAGGGTTAGGGTTAGGGTTCAGGTTCGGGTGAGGTGAGGGTGAGGTTTAGGGTTAGGTTTAGGGTGAGGGTGAGGTTTAGGGTTAGGGTTACGGTTACATTTGGGTTAGGGTGATGGTGAGGGTTAAGGTTAGGGTTAGGGTTATGGTTAGGGTGAGGGTTAAAGTAAGGGTTAGGGTGAGGGTGAGAGTTAGGGTTAGGGTTAGGGGTAGGGCTAGGGTTAGGGCTAGGTCTAGAGCTAGGGCTAGGGCTAGTGTTAGTGTTAGGGTTAGGGTGTGGGTGAGGATTAGTGTTAGTGTTAGGGTGAGTGTTAGGGTTAGGGTTAGGGTTAGGCCTAGGACTAGGGCTAGGGTAAGGGCTAGGGTTAGGGTTAGGGTTAGGGTTAGGGTTTAGGGTTAGGGCTAGGGTTAGAGTGAGTGTTAGGGTTAGGGCTAGGGCTAGGGTTAGGGTTAGGGTTAGGGTTATGGTTAGGCTGAGGGTTAGAGTTAGGGTTAGGGTTAGGGTGAGGGTTAGGGTTAGGGTTAGGGTTAGGTTGAGGATTACGGCTAGGGCTAGGGTTAGGGTTAGGTTTAGGGTGAGGGTGAGGGTTAGTGTTAGTGTTAGGGTGCGTGTTAGGGTTAGGGTTAGGGTTAGGGTTATGGCTAGGGCTAGGTCTAGGGCTAGGGCTAGGGTTAAGGTTAGGGTTAGTGTTAGGGGTTAATGGTTAGGGTTGGGGTTAGGGTTATCCTTATGGTAAGGGTTAGAGTTAGGGTTAGGGTTAGGGTGAGGGTGAGGGTGAGACTAGTGTTAGGGTTTGGGTGATGCTGAGGGTTAGTGTTAGTGTTAGGGTGAGGATTAGGTTTAGAGTTTGGGTTAGGGTTAGGATTAGGTTTAGAGTTAGGGTGCGGGTGAAGAGTAGAGGTAGGGTTAGGATTAGGGTTAGGGTGAGTGTTAGGTTTAGGGTTAGGGTTAGGGTTAGGGCTGGGGTTAAGTTTAGGGTTAGGGTGTGGGTGACGGTGAGGGCTAAGGATAGGGTTAGGGTGAGGGTGAGGGTTAGTGTTATTGTTATGGTGAGTGTTAGGGTTAGGGTTAGGGTTAGGATGATTGTTAGAGTTACGGTTAGGGTTGGGATTAGGGTGAGTATTAGGATTATGGTTAGGGTGAGGGTTAGAGTTAGGGTTAGGGTAGGGTGAGGGTGAGGGTGAGGGGTAAGGTTAGGGTTAGGGTGAGGATGAGGGTTAGTGTTAGTGATATGGTGAGTGTTAGGGTTAGGGTTATGGTTAGGGTGAGGGCTAGGGCTAGTGTTAGCGTTAGCGTTTGGGTTAGGGTTAAGGTTAGTGGTTAGGGTTAGGGTTAGGGTTAGGGTTAGTGTTAGGGTTAGGGCTAGGGCTAGGGTTAGGGTTATCGTTAGGGTAGGGTTAGGGTTAGGGTTAGGGTTAGGGTTAGGGTTAGGGTTAGGGCTAGGGATAGGGTTAGGGTGAGGGCTAGCGTTAGGGTTAAGGTTAGGGTTAGGGGTTACA
>NC_143518.1:252500-255000 GCF_031878675.1 Megascapheus bottae | reverse complement strand
GGGCCGAGGTTAGGGTTAGGTTTAGGGTGAGGGTGAGGGTGAGGGCTAAGGTTAGGGTTAGGGGGAGGGGGAGGGTTAGTGTTAGTGTTAGGGTGAGTGTTAGAGTTAGGGTTCTGGTTAGGGTTAGGTTAGGGCTAGGGCTAGGGCTAGGGCTAGTGCTAGGGTTAGGGTTAGGGATAGGGGTTAGGGTTAGTGTTAGGGTTAGAGTGAGTGTTAAGGTTAGGGTGAGGGTGAGGGTGAGGGCTAGGGTTATGGTTATGGTTAGGCTGAGGGTTAGAGTTAGGGTTAGGGATAGGGTGAGTGTGAGGGTTAGGGCTACGGCTAGGGCTTGGTTTAGGATTAGGGCTAGGTTTAGGGTTAGGTTGAGGGTGAGGGTTAGGGTTAGGTTTAGGGTTAGGGTTAGGGTTAGGGTTAGGTTGAGTGTTAGGGTTAGGGTTCGGGTTAGGGTGAGGGTGAGTGCTAGGGTTAGGGTTATTGTTAGGGTGAGGGTTAGAGTTAGGGTTAGGGTTAGGGTGAGGGTTAGGGTGAGGGCTAGGGTTAGGGTGAGGGTGAGGGTAAGGGTTAGTGTTAGTGTTAGTGTGAGTGTTAGGTTTAGGGTTAGATTTAGGTTTAGGATTAGGTTTAGGGTTAGGGTGAGGGTGAAGGTTAGAGTTAGAGTTAGGGTTAGGATTAGGGTTAGGGTGAGGGTTAGGGTTAGGGTTAGAGTTAGGATTAGGGTTAGGGTTAGAGTTAGGTTTAGGGTTAGGGTTAGGGATAGGGTTAGGGTTAGGTTTATGGTTAGGGTTAGGGTTAGTTATAGGGTTAGGATTAGGGTGAGGGTGAGGGTTAGGGTTAGGGTTAGGTTTACTGTTAGGGTTAGGGTTAGGATTAGGGTGAGGCTGAGGGTTAGGGTTAGGGTTAGGGTTAGGTTTACTGTTAGGGTTAGGATTAGGATTAGGGTCAGGGTGAGGTGAGGGTTAGGGTTAGGTTTAGGGTGAGGATGAGGGTTAGTGTTAGTGTTAGGGTACGTGTTAGGGTTAGGGTTAGGGTTAGGGATAGGGCTAGGGCTAGGTCTAGGGCTAGGGCTAGGGTTAGGGTTAAGGTTAGGGTTAGGGGTTACGGTTAGGATTATCGTTAGGGTGAGGTTTAGAATTAGGGTTAGGGTTAGGGTGAGTGTGAGGTTCAGGGCTAGTGTTAGTGTTAGGGTGAGGCTAAGAATTAGTGTTAGTGTTAGGGTGAGTGTTAGGTTTAGGGTTAAGGTTAGGGTTAGGATTAGGTTTAGAGTTAGGGTGCAGGTGAGGTTAGAGTTAGGGTTAGGATTAGGGTTAGGGTGAGGGTTAGGGTTTGGGTTAGCGCTGGGGTTAGGGTTAGGTTTAGGGTGAGGGTGAGGGTGAGGGCTAAAGTTAGGGTTAGGGGGAGGGGGAGGGTTAGTGTTAGTGTTAGGGTGAGTGTTACAGTTAGGGTTCTGTTTAGGGTTAGGTTAGGGCTAGGGCTAGGGCTAGAGCTAGCGCTAGGGTTAGGGTTAGGGTTAGGGATAGGGTTTAGGGTTAGTGTTAGGGTTAGAGTGAGTGTTAGGGTTAGGGTGAGGGTGAGGGTGAGGGTGAGGGCTAGGGTTATGGTTATGGTTAGGCTGAGGATTAGAGTTAGGGTTAGAGTTAGGGTGAGGGTTAGGGTTAGGGTTATGGTTAGAGCTAGGGCTAAGACTAGGGCTAGGGCTAGGGCTAAGGTTAGGGTTAGGGTTAGGGATAGGGTTAAGGTTAGGGTTAGGGTTAGGGAGAGGGTTAGGGTTAGGATTAAGTTTAGGGTTAGTGTAGGGGTTGGGGTTAGGGTTAGGGTGACGGTGAGGTTGAGGGTAAGGGTGATGGTGAGGCTTAGGGTTAGGATTAGTTTTAGTGTGAGGGTGAGGGTTAGGGTTAGGGCTAGGGTTAGGGTGAGGGTTAGGGCTAGGGCTAGGGCTAGGGCTAGGGCTTGGGCTAGGGCTAGGGCTAGGGTTACGTATAGGGTTAGGGTTAGGGTTAGGGATAGGGTTAGGGTTAGATTTAGGGTTAGGGTTAGTGTTAGGGGATGGGGTTAGGTTTAGGTTGAGGTTGAGGGTGAGGGTAAGGGTGGGGGTGAGGCTTAGGGTTAGGGTTAGGGTTAGCATTAGGGCTAGGGCTAGGGCTAGCGTTAGGTTTAGGGTTAGGGTTAGGGTTAGGGCTAGGGCTAGGTTAGGGTGAGGGTTAGGGTTAGTGTTAGGGGATGGGGTTAGGGTTAGGTTGAGGGTGAGGGTGAGGGCTATGGGTAGGCTGAGGGTTAGAGTTAGGGTTAGGGTTAGGGCTAGGGCTAGGGCTAGGGCTAGGGTAAGGTTTAGCGTTAGGGCTAGGGTTAGGTTTAGGGTTAGGGTTAGGGTTAGGGTGAGGGTTATGGTTAGGGTTAGGGTTAGGGTTAGGTAGATGGTGAGGGTGAGGGCTAAGGTTAGGGTTAGGTGGAGGGGGAGGGTTAGTGTTAGTGTTAGGGTGAGTGTTACAGTTAGGGTTCTGTT
>NC_143518.1:240000-247500 GCF_031878675.1 Megascapheus bottae | reverse complement strand
TTAGGGTGAGGGTTAGAGTTGGGGTTAGGGTTAGGGTGAGTGTGAGGGTGAGGTCTAGGGTTAGGGTTACGGTGAGGGTGAGGGTGAGGGTGAGGGTTAGTGTTAGTGTTAGGGTGACTCTTAGTTTTAGGGTTAGGGGTAGGGGTAGTATTAGGTTTAGTGTTAGGGTGAGGGTGAAGGTTAGAGTTAGGTTAGGATTAGGGTTAGGGTGAGGGTTAGGGTTAGGGTGAGGGTGAAGGTTAGAGTTAGGGTTAGGATTAGGGTTAGGGTGAGTGTTAGGGTTAGGGTTAGGATTAGGGTTAGGGTTAGGGCTAGGGTTACCTTTAGGTTTAGGGTTAGGCTGAGGGTGAAGGTTAGAGTTAGGGTTAGGATTAGGTTTAGGGTGAGGGTTAGGGTTAGGGTTAGAGTTAGGTTTAGGGTTAGGTTTATGGTAAGGGTTAGGGTTAGTGATAGGGTTAGGGTGAGGGTGAGGGTTAAGGTTAGGGTTAGAGTTAGTGTTACGGTTATGGTTAGGATTAGGGTGAGGTTGAGGTTTAGGGTTAGGTTTAGGGTTAGGGTTAGGGTGAGGGTGAGGGTGAAGGTTAGGGTTAGGGTTAGGGTGAGGGTGAGGGTGAGGGTGAGGGTGAGGTGTAGCGTTAGGTTTAGGGTGAGGGTGAGGGTTAGTGTTAGTGTTCAGGTGCGTGTTAGGGTTAGGGTTAGGGTTAGGGTTAGGGCTAGGGCTAGGTCTAGGGCTAGGGCTAGGGTTAGGGTTAAGATTAGGGTTTGGGGTTACGGTTCGGGTTGGGGTTAGGGTTATCATTAGGGTTAGGGTTAGGGTGAGGATGAGGGTGAGGACTAGTGTTAGTGTTAGGGTGATGTTAAGACTTAGTGTTAATGTTAGGGTGAGTGTTAGGTTTAGGGTTAGGGTTAAGGTTAGGATTAGGTTTAGAGTTAGGGTGCAGGTGAAGGTTAGAGATAGGGTTAGGATTAGGGCTAGGGTGAGGGTTAGAGTTAGGGTTAGGGTTAGGGCTAGGTCTAGGTCTAGGACTAGGGCTAGGGTTAGGGTTAAGGTTAGGGTTAGGGGTTACGGTTAGGGTTGGGTTTAGGGTTATTGTTAGGGTGAGGGTTAGAGTTAGGGTTAGGGTTAGGGCTAGGTCTAGGTCTAGGGCTAGGGCTAGGGTTAGGGTTAAGGTTAGGGTTAGGGGTTACGGTTAGGGTTGGGTTTAGGGTTATTGTTATGGTGAGGGTTAGAGTTAGGGTTAGGGTTAGAGCGAGGGTTAGGATTAGGTTTACAGTTAGGGTGCGGGGGAAGGTTAGAGTTAAGGTTAGGATTAGGGTTAGGGTGAGGGTTGGGGTTAGGGTTAGGGTTAGGTTTAGGCCTGGGGTTAGGGTTAGGTTAGGGTGAGGGTGAGGGTTAGGGCTAAGGCTTGGGTTAGGGGGAGGGGAAGGGTTAGTGTTAGTGTTAGGGTGAGTGTTAGAGTTAGGGTTCTGGTTAGGGTTAGGATTAGGGCTAGGGCTAGGGCTAGGGCTAGGGATAGGGATAGGGTTAGGGTTAGGGATAGGGGTTAGGGTTAGTGTTAGTGTTAGAGTGAGTGTTAGGGTTAGGCCGAGTGTGAGGGTGAGGGTGAGGGCTATGGTTATGGTATGGTTAGGCTGAGGGTTAGAGTTAGGGTTAGGTTTAGGGTGAGGGTTAGGGTTAGGGTTAGGGTTAGGGAGAGGGTTATGTTTAGGATTAGGGTTAGGGTTAGTGTAGGGGTTGGGGTTAGGGTTAGGGTGACAGTGACGTTCAGGGTATGGGTGAGGGTGTGGGTTAGGGTTAGGGTTAGAATTAGTTTTAGTGTGAGGGTGAGGGTTAGGGTTAGGGTCAGGTTTAGGGTGAGGGTGAGTGTTAGGGTTAGGGTTAGAGTTAGGGTTAGAGTTAGGGTGAGGGTAAGAGTTAGGGTTAGGGTTAGGGTGAGGATTAGGTTGAGGGCTAGGATTAGAAACAGGCTGAGGGTGAGGGTTAGTGTTAGTGTTAGTGTGAGTGTTAGGTTTAGGGTTAGGGTTAGGGTTAGGATTAGGTTTAGGGTTAGGGTGAGGGTGAAGGTTAGATTTAGGGTTAGGAGTAGGGTTAGGGTGAGGGTTAGGGTTAGGGTTAGTGTTAGGTTTAGTGTTAGGGTGAGGTTCAGAGTAAGGGTTAGGGTTAGGGTGAGGTTTGGCTTAGAGTTAGGGTTAGGGTTAGGGTTAGGGCTAGGGTTAGGGCTAGGGATAGGGCTAGGGCTAGGGTTAGGATTAGGGTTAGGGTGAGGGTGAGGGTTAGGGTGAGGGTGAGGATTAGTGTTAGTGTTAGGGTGAGTGTTAGGGTTAAGGTTAGGGTTAGGAGTAGGGTAGGGCTAGGGCTAGGGTTAGGGTTAGGGTTAGGGTTAGGAGTTAGGATTAGGTTTAGGGTTAGAATTAGTGTTAGGGTTAGGTCTAGGGCTAGGGTTAGGGTTAGGGTTAGGGTTATGTTTCGGCTGAGGGTTAGAGTTATGGTTAGTGTTAGGGTGAGGGTTAGGGTTAGGGTTAGGGTTAGGGTAGGGCTAGGGCTAGGGTTAGGGTTAGGTTTAGGGTTAGGAGTTAGGGTTAGGTTTACCGTTAGAGTGAGTGTTAGGGTTAGGTCTAGGGCTAGGGTTAGGCTTAGGGTTAGGATTATGGTTAGGCTGAGAGTTAGAGTTATGGTGAGGGTTAGGGTTAGGGTTAGGGTTAGGGTGAGGGTTAGAGATAGGGTTAGGGTTAGGGTGAGGGTGAGGGTGAGGACTACGGTTAGGGTTAGGTTGAGAGTGAGAGTGAGTGTTAGTGTTAGGGTGAGTGTTAGGTTTAGGGTTAGGTTTAGAATTAGGTTTGAGTTAGGGTGAGGGTGAAGGTTAGAATGATGATTAGGATTAGGGTTAGGGTGATATTTAGGGTTAGGGTTAGGGTTAGGGTTAGGGTTACGGCTAGGGTTATGGTTAGGGTTAGGGTGAGGGTGAGTGTGAGGGCTAAGGTTAGGATTAGAGTGAGGGTGAGGTTTAGTGTTAGTGTTAGGGTGAGTGTTAGGGTCAGGGTTAGGGTTAGGGTTACGGTTAGGGCTAGGGCTAGGGATAGGGATAGGGATAGGGTTAGGGTTATTGTTAGAGTTAGGGTTAGGGGTTTGGGTTAGGGTTAGTGCTAGAGTGAGTGTTAGGGTTAGGGCTAGGGCTAGGGCTAGGGTTAGGGTTAGGGTTAGAGTTATGGTTAGGCTGAGGGATAGAGTTAGGGTTAGGATTAGGGTGAGGCTTAGAGTTAGGGTTAGGGTGAGGGTGAGGGTGTGGGCTAGGGTTAGGGTTAGGTTTAGGATTAGGGTGAGGGTTAGGGTTAGGGTTAGGTTTAGGTTTAGGGTTAGGGTGAGGGTTAGGGTTAGGGTTACGGTTAGGGTTAGGGTGAAGGTTAGGGTTAGGTTTAGAGTTAGGTTTAGGGTTAGAGTTAGGGTTAGGTTTAGGATTAGGTTTAGGGTTAGGGTGAGGGTGAAGGTTAGAGTTAGGGTTAGGATTAGGGTTAGGGTGAGTGTTAGGGTTAGGGTTAGAGTTAGGTTTACGGTTAGGTTTATGGTTAGGGTTAGGGTTAGTGATTGGGTTAGGGTTAGGTTGAGGGTGAGGGTTAGTGCTAGGGTGAGGGCTAGGGCTTGGGCTAGGGCTAGGGTTAGGGTCAGTGTTAGGGTTAGGGTTAGGGTTAGGATTAGGGCTAGGGGTAGGGCTAGGCCTAGGCCTAGGGCTAGGGCTAGGGTTAGGGTAAGGCTAGGGTTAGGGTTAGGGTTATGGCTAGGGTTAGGGCTAGGGCTAGGTTTAGGTTTAGGGTGAGGGTGAGGGTGAGGATGAGGTTTAGGTTAGGCTTAGGGTGAGGGTGAGGTTTAAGGTTAGGGTTAGGGTTAGGGTTATGGTTAGGGTTAGGGTTAGAGTTAGGGTTAGGGTTAGGGTGAGCATGAGGGTGAGGGCTAAGGTTAGGCTTAGGGTGAGGGTGAGGGTTAGGGTTAGGGTTAGGGCTAGGGCTAGTGTTAGGGTTTGCGTTAGGGTTAGGGTTAGGGTTAGGTTTAGGTGTAGGGTTAGTGTTAGGGTTAGGGGTAGGGCTAGGACTAGGGTTAGGGTTAGTGATAGGTTTAGGGTTAGGGTTAGGGTTAGGGTTATGGCTAGGGTTACGGCTAAGGCTAGGGCTAGGGCTATGGTTAGGTTTAGGGTTAGGGCTAGGGTTAGGGTTAGGGTTAGGGTTAGGGTTAGGGCTAGGGTTAGGGCTAGGGCTAGGGTTAGGGTGAGGGTTAGGGTTAGTGTTAGGGTTAGGGTTAGGGTGAGGGTTAGGATTAGGGTTAGGGTTAGGGTGAGGGTTAGGTTTAGGGTTAGGGTTAGCGCTAGGGTTAGGGTGAGGGTGAGGGTTACGGTTAGGGAAAGGGCTTGGGCTAGGGTTAGGGTTAGTGTTAGAGTTAGGGTTAGCGTTAGGGTTTGGGCTAGGTTTAGGACTAGGGCAAGGCTAGGGTTAGGGTTAGGGTTAGGGTTAGGGTTAGGGCTAGGTTTAGGGTTAGGGTTAGGGTTAGGGCTAGGGCTAGGGTTAGGTTGAGGGCTAGCGTTAGGGTTGGGGTTAGGGTTAGGGGTTACTGTTAGGGTTATCGTTAGGGTGAGGGTTAGGGTTAGGTTTAGGGTGAGGGTGAGGTTGAGGTCTAGTGTTAGTGTTAGGGTGAGTGTTAGGGTTAGGGTTAGGGTTAGGGTTAGGATTAGGTTTAGAGTTAGGGTGCAGGTGAAGGTTAGAGTTAGTGTTAGGATTAGGGATAGGGTGAGGGTTAGGGTTAGGGTTAGGGTTAGCTTTGGGGTTAGGGTTAGGTTTAGGGTGAGGGTGATGGTGAGGGCTAAGGTTAGGGTTTGGAGGAGGGGGAGGGTTAGTGTTAGTGTTAGTGTGAGTGTTAGAGTTAGGGATCTGGTTAGGGTTAGTTTAGGGCTAGGGCTAGGGCTAGGTTTAGGGTTCGGGTTAGGGATAGGGGTTAGGGTTAGTGTTAGGGTTAGGGTGAGGGTGAGGGTGAGGGTGAGGGCTAGGGTTATGGTTATGGTTAGGCTGAGGGTTAGAGTTACGGTTAGGGTTAGGGTGAGGGTGAGTGTTAGGGTTAGGGCTAGGGTAAGGCTAGGGCTACGGCTAGGGCTAGGGTTAGGGTTAGGGTTAGGGATAGGGTTAGGGTTAGGGTTAGGGTTAGGGGAGAGGGTTAGGGTTAGGATTAGGGTTAGGGTTAGTGTAGGGGTTGGGGTTAGAGTTAGGGTGAAGGTGAGGTTGAGGGGAAGGGTTAGGGTTAGGTTGAGGGTTAGAATTAGCGTTAGGGTTAGGGGTGAGGGATTAGGGTGAAGGCTAGGGTTAAGTTCAGGGTGAGGGTGAGGGATAGTGTTAGTGTTAGTGTGAGTGTTAGGTTTAGGGATAGGGTAAGGGTTAGGATTAGGTGTAGGTTAGATGAGGGTGAAGGTTAGAGTTAGGGTTAGGATTAGGGTTAGGGAGAGGGTTAGGGTTAGGGTTAGAGTTAGGTTTAGGTTAGGTTTAGGATTAGTGTTAGTGATAGGGTTAGGGTTAGGGTGAGGGTGAGGGTTAGGGTTAGGGTTAGGGTGAGGTTGAGGTTTAGGGTTAGGGTTAGGGTTAGTTTTAGGGTTAGGGTTAGGGTGAGGGTGAGGTTTAGGGTTAGGGTTAGGGTGAGGGTGAGGGTGAGGGTGAGGGTTAGGTTAGGGTTAGTGTTCGGGTTCTGGTGAGGTGAGGGTGAGGTTTAGGGTTAGTTTTAGGGTGAGGGTGAGGTTTAGGGTTAGGGATAGGGTTACATTTGGGTAGGGTGAGGGTGAGGGTTAAGGTTAGGGTTAGGGTTATGGTTATGGTTTGGGTGAGGGTTAGAGTAAGGGTTAGGGTGAGGGTGAGGGTTAGGGTTAGGGTTAGGTTAGGGCTAGGGTTAGGGTAGGGCTAGTGCTAGGGCTAGTGTTAGGGTTAGGGTTAGGGTGAGGGTGAGGGTGAGGGCTAAGGTTAGGATTAGGGTGAGGGTGAGGATTAGAGTTAATGTTACGGTGATTGTTAGGGTTAGAGCTAGGGTTAGGGTTAGGGCTAGGACTAGGGCTAGGGTTAGGGCTAGGGTTACGGTTAGGGTTAGGGTTAGGGTTAGGGGTTAGGGTTAGGGTTAGTGTGAGTGTTAGAGTTAGGGCTAGGGCTGGGGTTAGGGTTAGGGTTAGGGTTAGGGTTAGGTTTAGACTGAGGGTTAGAGTTAGGCTTAGGGTCAGGGTGAGGGTTAGGGTTAGGGTGAGGGTGAGGGTGAGGGTGAGGGCTAGGGTTTGGTTTAGGGTGAGGGTGAGCGTTAGTGTTAGTGTTAGGGTGCGTGTTAGGGTTAGGTTTAGGGTTAGGGTTAGGGCTAGGGCTAGATCTAAGGCTAGGGCTAGGGTTAGGGTTAGGGTTAGGGTTAGGGTTTACGGTTAGGTTTGGGGTTAGGGTTATCGTTAGGGTTGGGTTAGAGTTAGGGTTAGGGTTAGGGTGAGGGTGAGGGTGAGGACTAGTGTTAGGGTGAGGGTGAGGCTGAGGGTTAGTGTTAGTGTTAGGGTGAGTGTTAGGTTTAGGGTTAGGGTTAGGGTTAGGATTATGTTTAGAGTTAGGGTGCGGGTGAAGGTTAGAGTTAGGGTTAGGATTAGGGTTAGGTTGAGGGTTAGGGTTAGGCTTAGGGCTGGGGTTAGTGTCAGGGTTAGGGTGAGGTTGAGGGTGAGGGCTAAGGTTAGGGTTAGGGGGGAAGGGGGAGGGTTAGTGTTAGTGTTAGGGTGAGTGTTAGAGTTAGGGTTAGGGTTAGGGTTAGGGATAGGGGTTTGGGTTAGTGTTAGGGTTAGAGTGAATGTTAGGGTTAGGGTTAGGGTGAGGGTGAGGGTTAGGTTTCGGGTTAGGGTTAGGTTTAGGATTAGGTTTAGGGTGAGGGTGATGGTTATGGTTAGGGTGTGGTTTAGAGTTAGGTTTAGGGTTAAGTTTAGGTTTAGGGTGAGTGTGAGGGTTAGGGTTAGGGTTAGGGTTAAGTGTTAGTGGTTAGGGTTACGATTAGGGTTATGGCTAGGGCTAGGGCTAGGGCAAGGGTTAGGGTTAGGGTTAGGGTTAGGGTGAGGGATAGGGTTAGGTTTAGGGTTAGGGTTAGTGTTACGGGTTAGGGTTAGGGTTAGGGTTAGGGTTAGGGTTAGGCCTGGGCTAAGGCTAGGGCTAGGGTTAGGATTAGAGTTAGGGTAAGGGTAGGGTTAGGGTTAGGGTTAGGATTAGGGCTAGGGCTAGGGCTTGGCTAGGGCTAGGTCTAGGGTTAGTGTTAAGGTTAGGTTTAGGGTTAGTGTTGCAGTTAGGGTTAGGGTTAGGGTTAGGGGTTGGGCTAGGGCTAGGGCTAGGGCTAGGGTTAGGGTTAGGGTAGGGTTAGGGGTTAGGGTTAGGGTTAGAGTGAGTATTAGGGTTAGGGCTAGGGCTAGAGCTAGAGTTAGGGTTAGTGTTAGGGTTAGGGTTAGGGTTAGGGTTAGGCTTAGGGTTAGG
>NC_143518.1:210000-225000 GCF_031878675.1 Megascapheus bottae | reverse complement strand
GGGTTAGGTATAGGGTTAGGGTTAGGGTTATGGCTACGTTTAGGGCCAGGGCTAGGGTTAGGGTTAGGGTGAGGGTGAGGGTGAGGATGAGGTTTAGGGTTAGGCTTAGGGTGAGGGTGAGGTTTAGGGTTAGGGTTAGGGTTAGGGTTATGGTTAGGGTGAGGGTTAGAGTTAGGGTTAGGGTAGGGTTAGGGTGAGGATGAGGGTGAGGGCTAAGGTTAGGCTTAGGGTGAGGGTGAGGGTTAGGGTTAGGGTTAGGGTTAGGGCTAGGGCTAGTGTTAGGGTTTGCGTTAGAGTTAGGGTTAGGGTTAGGGGTTAGGGTTAGTGTTAGGGTTAGGGTTAGTGTTAGCGTTAGGGGTAGGGCTGGGGTTAGAATTAGGTTTAGAGTTAGGATGAGGGTGAAGGTTAGAGTTATGGTCAGGAATGGCGTTAGTGTGAGGGTTAGGGTTAGGGTTAGGGTGAGGGTGAAGGTTAGAGTTAGGGTTAGGATTAGGGTTAGGGTGAGGGTTAGGGTTAGGTTAGGGTTAGGTTTAGGGTTAGGGTGAGGGTGAAGGTTAGAATTAGGGTTAGGATTAGGATTAGGGTGAGAGTTAGGGTTAGGGTTAGAGTTAGGTTTAGGGTTAGGTTTATGGTTAGGGTTAGGGTTAGTGATAGGGTTAGGGTTAGGGTGAGGGTGAGGGTTGCGGTTAGGGTTAGGGTTACTGTTAGTTTTAGGGTTAGGGTCAGGGTGAGGTTTAGGGTTAGGATTAGGGTTAGGGTTAGTTTGAGGGTGAGGGTGAGGGCTAGGGTTTTGTTTAGGGTGAGGGTGAGGGTTAGTGTTAGTGTTAGGGTACGTGTTAGGGTTAGGGTTAGGGTTAGGGTTAGGGCTAGGGCTAGGTCTAGGGCTAGGGCTAGCGTTAGGGTTAAGGTTAGGGTTAGGGGTTACGGTTAGGGTTAGGGTTAGGGTTAGGGTTAGGGTTAGGATGAGGGTGAGGGTGAGGGCTAGTGTTAGTGTTAGGGTGAGGCTAAGAATTAGTGTTAGTGTTAGGGTGAGTGTTAGGTTTAGGGTTAGGTTAGGGTTAGGATTAGGTTTAGAGTTAGGGTGCAGGTGAAGGTTGGAGTTAGGGTTAGGATTAGGGTTAGGGTGAGGGTTAGAGTTAGGGTTAGGGTTAGCTCTGGGGTTAGGGTTAGGTTTAGGGTGAGGGTGAGGGTGAGTGCTAAGGTTAGCGTTAGGGGGAGGGGGAGGGATAGTGTTAGTGCTAGGGTGAATGTTAGAGTTAGGGTTCTGCTTAGGGTTAGGTTAGGGCTAGGGCTAGGGCTAGGGCTAGGGTTAGGGTTAGGGTTAGGGATAGGGGTTAGGTTTAGGGTTAGGGTTAGAGTGAGTGTTAGGGTTAGGGTGAGGGTGAGGGCTAGGGTTATGGTTATGGTTAGTCTGAGGGTTAGAGTTAGGGTTAGGGTTAGGGTGAGGGTTAGGTTTAGGGTTAGGGCTAGGGCTAAGGCTAGGGCTAGGGCTAGGGCTAGGGTTAGGGTTAGGGTTAGGGATAGGGAGAGGGTTAGGGTTAGGATTAGGGTTAGGGTTAGTGTAGGGGTTGGGGTTAGGGTTAGGGTGATGGTGAGGTTGAGGGTAAGGGGTAGGGTTAGTGTGAGGGTTAGAATTAGGGTTAGGGTTAGGTTGAGGATTATGGTGAGGGCTAGGGTTAAGGTCAGGGTGAGGGTGAAAGATAGTGTTAGTGTTAGTGTGAGTGTTAGGTTTAGGGATAGGGTAAGGGTTAGGATTAGGTTTAGGGTTAGATTGAGGGTGAAGGTTAGAGTTAGTGTTAGGATTACGGTTAGGGTGAGGGTTACGGTTAGGGTTAGAGTTAGGTTTAGGGTTAGGGTTAGGATTAGGATTAGTGATAGGGTTAGGGTTAGGGTGAGGGTGAGGGTTAGGGTTAGGGTTAGGGTTAGTGTTAGGGTTAGGGTTAGGGTGAGGCTCAAGTTTAGGGTTAGGGTTAGGGTGAGGGTAAGAGTGAGGGTGAGGGTTAGGGTTAGGGTTCGGGTTCGGGTGAGGTGAGAGTGAGGTTTAGGGTTAGTTTTAGGGTGAGGGTGAGGTTTAGGGTTAGGGTTAGGGTTACATTTGGGTTAGGGTGAGGGTGAGGGTTAAGGTTAGGGTTAGGGTTAGGGTTATGGTTAGGGTGAGGGTTAGAGTAAGGGTTAGGGTGGTGGTGAGGGTTAGGGTTAGGGTTAGGCTTAGGGCTAGGGTTAGGGCTAGGGCTAGTGCTAGGGCTAGTGTTAGGGTTAGGGTTAGGGTGAGGGTGAGGGCTAAGGTTAGGGTTAGGGTGAGGGTGAGGATTAGAGTTAGTGTTAGGGTCAGTGTTAGGGTTAGGGTTAGGGTTAGGGTTTGGGCTAGGAGTAGGGTAGGGTTAGGGCTAGGGTTAGGGTTAGGGTTAGGGTTAGGGTTTAGGGTTAGGGTTAGGGTTAGAGTGAGTGTTAGGGTTAGGGCTATGGCTAGGGTTACGGTTAGGGTTAGGGTTAGGGTTATGGTTAGGCTGAGGGTTAGAGTTAGGCTTAGGGTTAGGGTGAGGGTTAGGGTTAGTATTAGGATTAGGGTTAGGGTTAGGGTGAGGGTGAGGATGAGGGCTAGGGTTAGGTTTTAGGGTGCGGGTGAGCGTTAGTGTTAGTGTTAGGGTGCGTGTTATGGTTAGGGTTAGGGTTAGGGTTAGAGCTAGGGCTAGGGCTAGGGCTAGGGCTAGGGTTAGGGTTAGGGTTAGGGTTTACGGTTAGGGTTGGGGTTAGGGTTTTCGTTAGGGTGAGGGTTAGAGTTAGGGTTAGGGTTAGGGTGAGGGTGAGGGTAAGGACTAGTGTTTGGTGAGGGTGAGGCTGAGGGTTAGTGTTAGTGTTAGGGTTAGTGTTAGGTTTAGGGCTAGGATTAGGATTAGGTTTAGAGTTAGGGTGCGGGTGAAGGTTAGAGTTAGGGTTAGGATTAGGGTTAGGTTGAGGGTTAGGGTTAGGGTTAGGCTTAGGGCTGGGGTTAGGGTTAGGGTGAGGGTGAGGGTGAGGGCTAAGGTTAGGGATAGGGGGAGGGGAAGGGGGAGGGTTAGTGTTAGGGTGAGTGTTAGAGTTAGGGTTAGGGTTAGGGTTAGGGCTAGGGCTAGGGCTAGGGCTAGGGTTAGGGTTAGGGTTAGGGTTTGGGATAGGGGTTATGGTTAGGGTTAGGGTTAGAGTGAATGTTAGGGTTAGGGTTAGGGTGAGGGTGAGGGTGAGGGTGAGGGCTAGGGTTAGGGTTATGTTTAGTCTGAGGGTTAGAGTTAGGGTTAGGGTTAGGGTGAGGGTTAGGGTTAGGTTTAGGATTAGGTTTAGGGTGAGGGTGAGGGTTAGGGTTAGGGTGTGGGTTAGAGTTAGGTTTAGGGTTAAGTTTAGGTTTAGGGTGTGGGTGAGGGTTAGGGGTAGGGGTAGGGTTAAGGGTTAGGGGTTAGGGTTACTGTTAGGGTTAGGGCTAGGGCTAGGGCTAGGGCTAGAGTTAGGGTTAGGGTTAGGACTAGGGTTAGCCTTATGGTTAGGGTAGGGGTTAGTGTTAAGTTTAGGGTTAGGGTTAGGGTTAGGGCTAGGACTAGGGCTAGGGCTTGGGCTAGGGCTAGGGCTAGGGTTAGGGTCAGGATTAGGGTTAGGGTGAGGGATAGGGTTAGGTTTAGGGTTAGGGTTAGTCTTAGGGGATGGGGTTAGGGTTAGGTTGAGGTTGAGGGTGAGGGTAAGGGTGAGGTGAGGCTAAGGGTTAGGGTTTGGGTTAGCGTTAGGGCTAGGGCTAAGGCTAGGACTAGGTTTAGGGTTAGAGTTAGGGTTAGAGTAGGGTTAGGGTAGGGGTTAGGGTTAGGGTTAGGATTAGGGTGAGGGTTATGGTTAGGGTTAGGTTTAGGATTAGGGTTAGGGTGAGGGTTAGGGTAAGGTTTAGGATTAGGGTTATTGTGAGGGTGAGGGCTAGGTTTAGGGTTAGGGTTAGGGTTAGGTCTAGGGCTAGGCCTAGGGCTTGGCTAGGGCTAGGGTTAGGGTTAGGGTTAGGGTTAAGGTTAAGGTAGGGGTAGGTTTAGGGTTAAGGTTAGGGTGATGGTGAGGATTAGGGTTAGGATTAGGGTTAGTGTTGCAGTTAAGGTTAGGGTTAGGGCTAGGGCTAGGGCTAAGGCTACGGCTAGGGTTAGGGTTATTGTAGGGTTAGGGGTTAGGGTTAGGGTTAAAGTGAGTATTAGGGTTAGGGCTAGGACTAGGGCTAGGGTTAGGGTTAGCGTTAGGGTTAGGGTTAGGTTTAGGGTTAGGGTTAGGGTTAGTGCTAGGGTGAGAGCTAGGGCTAGGGCTAGGGCTAGCGTTAGGGTCAGTGTTAGTGTTAGGGTTAGGTTTAGGATTAGGGCTAGGGGTAGGGATAGGCCTAGGCCTAGGGCTAGGGCTAGGGTTAGGGTTAGGGCTAGGTTTAGGGTTAGGGTTAAGGCTAGGGCTAGGGTTAGGGTGAGGGTGAGGGTGAGGATGAGGTTTAGGGTTAGGCTTAGGGTGAGGGTCAGGTTTAGGGTTAGGGTTAGGGTTAGGGTTATGGTTAGGGTGAGGGTTAGAGTTAGGGTTAGGGTAGGGTTAGGGCGAGGATGAGGGTGAGGGCTAAGGTTAGGCTTAGGGTGAGGGTGAGTGTTAGGTTTAGGGTTAGGGTTAGGGTTAGGGCTAGGGCTAGTGTTAGGGTTTGTGTTAGGGTTAGGGTTAGGGTTAGGGTTAGGGGTTAGGGTTAGGGTTAGGGGTAGAGTTAGGGTTAGGGTTAGGGGTAGGGTTAGGGGTAGAGTTAGGGTAAGGGTTAGGGTTAGGGTTAGGGTTAGGGTTAGGTGTAGGGGTAGGGGTAGATTTAGGGTTATGGGTAGAGTTAGGGTTCGGTTTAGGGTTAGGGGTAGGGGTAGGGTTAGGGTTAGGGTTAGGGTTAGGAGTAAGGTTAGGGTTTGGGTTAGGGTTAGGGGTAGGGTTAGCGTTAGGGTTTGGGTTAGGGTTGGGGTTGGGGTTAGGGGTAGGGTTAGGGTTAGGATTCGGGTTCGGGTTCGGGTTAGGGTTAGGGTTAAGACTAGGGTTAAGGTTAGGGTTAGGGTTAGGGCTAGGGCTAGGGTTAGGGTTGGTGCTAGGGCTAGGCCTAGGGTTAGAGTTAGGGTTAGGGTTAGGGCTAGGGCTAGGGTTCGGTTTCGGGTTAGTGTTATGGCTAGGGCTAGGGTTAAGGTTAGGGTTAGCGTTAGGGTTAGTGCTAGGGCTAGGGTTAGGGTTAGGGTTAGGTTTAGAGCTAGGGTTAGGATTAGGTTTAGGGTTAGGGCTAGAGCTAGGTTAGGGTTAGGGTTAGGGTTAGAGTTAGGGTTAGGGGTAGTGATAGGGGTAGGGGTAGGTGTAGGGGTAGGGTTAGGGTTAGGGTTAGGTTTAGAGTTAGCTTTAGGGTTAGGTGTAGGGTTAGGTTTAGGGTTAGGGTTAGGGTTAGGGTTAGTGGTAGGGTTAGGGGTAGGGTTAAGGTTAGGTTTAGGGTTAGCGTTAGGGGTAGGGGTAGGGTATGGTTTAGGGTTAGGGTTAGGGTTAGGGTTAGGGTTAGGTGTAGGGTTAGGGTTATTAGGGTTAGGTGTAGGGGTAGGATTAGGGGTAGGGTTTGGGTTAGTGTTAGGGTTAGGGGTAGGGTTAGGGTTAGGGTTAGGGCTAGGGCTAGGGTTAGGGTTAGGTTTGGGGGTAGGGGTAGGGTTAGGGTTAATGTTAGGGTTAGCTTTAGGGGTACGGTTAGGGTTAGGGTTAGGGTAAGGGTTAGGGTTGGGGTAGGGATAGGAATAGAGGTAGGGTTAGGGTTAGGGCTAAGGCTAGGACTAGGGTTAGGGTTAGGGTTAGGGTTAGGGTTTAGCGCTAGGGCTAGAGTTAGGGTTAGGGTTAGGGTTAGGATTAGGGTTAGGGTTTTAGGGTTAGGGTTAGTGTTAGGGTTAGGGGTAGGGTTAGGGTTAGCGTTAGGGTTAAGGGCTGGGTTAGTGGTAGAGGTAGGGGTAGGGTTAGGGTTAGTGTTAGGGTTGGGGGTAGGGTTAGGGTTAGGGGTAGGGTTAGGGTTAGGTGTAGGGTTAGGTTTCGGGTTAGGGGTAGGGGTAGGGTTAGATTTAGGGTTATGGTTAGGGTTAGGTTAGGGTTAGTGGTGGGGGTAGGGTTAAGGTTAGGGGTAGGGGTAGGGTTAGGGTTAGGGTTAGGGTTAGGATTGGGGTTCGGTTTAGGGTTAGGATTAGGTTTAGGGTTGGGGTTAGGGTTAGGATTAGGTTTAGGATTAAGGTTAGGGTGAGGGTTAGGGTTAGGGGTTAGGGTTAGGGTTCGTGTTAGGGGTACGGTTAGGGTTATTGTTAGGGTTAGGGGTAGGGTTAGCGGTAGGGTCAGGGTTAGGGTTAGGGTTAGGGTTAGGGGTAGGGTTAAGGTTAGAGTTAGGGTTAGAGTTAGGTTTAGGGGTAGGGTTCGGGGTAGGGGTAGGGGTGGGGGTAGGGTTAGGATTAGGGTTAGGGTTAGGTTTAGCGTTAGGGTTAGGAGTAGCTTTTGGGTTAGGGTTAAGGTTAGGGTTAGGGTTAGGTTTACGGTTAGGGTTAGGGCTAGGGTTAGGGTTAGGGTTAGGGTTAGCATTAGGGTTAGGGTTTTAAGGTTATGGTTAGTGGTAGGGGTAGGGGTAGGGTTAGGGTTAGGGTTAGGATTGGGGTTCGGTTTAGGGTTAGGATTAGGTTTAGGGTTGGGGTTAGGGTTAGGATTAGGTTTAGGATTAACGTTAGGGTGAGGGTTAGGGTTAGGGTTAGGGGTTAGGTTTAGGGTTCGTGTTAGGGGTACGGTTAGGGTTATTGTTAGGGTTAGGGGTAGGGTTAGCGGTAGGGTCAGGGTTAGGGTTAGGGTTAGGGTTAGGAGTAGGGTTAGGGGTAGGGTAGCGGTAGGGGTAGGGTTAGGGGTAGGGGTAGGGTTTGGGGTAGGGTTAAGGTTAGAGTTAGGGTTAGAGTTAGGTTTAGTGGTAGGGTTCGGAGTAGGGGTATGGGTAGGGGTAGGGTTAGGATTAGGGTTAGGGTTAGGGTTAGTGTTAGGATTAGGAGTAGCGTTTGGGTTAGGGTTAAGGTTAGGGTTAGGGTTAGGTTTATGGTTAGGGTTAGGGCTAGGGTTAGGGTTAAGTTTAGGGTTAGGGTTAGTGTTAGGGTTGGGGGTAGGGTTAGGGTTAGGGTTAGGGTGAGGTTTAGCCTTAGGGTTAGGGGTAGCGTTTGGGTTAGGGTTAGGGTTAGGGGTAGGGTTAGGATTAGGGTTAGAGTTAGGTGTAGGTTCAAGTTTAGGGTTAGGGTTAAGGTTAGGGTTAGTGTTAGGGGTAGGGGTAGGTTTAGGGTTAGGGTTAGGGGTAGGGTTAGGGGTAGGGTTTGGGTTAGGGTTAGTGTTACGGTTGGGGGTAGGGTTAGTGTTAAGGTTAGGGTTAGGGTTAGGGTTAGGGGTAGCGTTAGGTTAGGGTTGGGGTTAGGGTTAGGGGTAGGGTTAGGTTTAGTGTTATGGGTAGGCTTAGGGTTAGGGGTAGGGTTAGGGGTAGTGTAGGGTTAAGGTTAGGGGTAGGGGTGGGAGTAGGGTTAGGGTTAGGGTTAGGGTTGGGTTAGGGTTAGGGTTAGGGTTAGGGTTAAGGGTAGGGGTAGGGTTAAGGTTAGGGGTAGGGGTAGGGTGAGGGTTAGGGTTAGGGTTAGGGTTGGGGTTAGGGTTAGGGTTAAGTTTAGGGTTAGGTTTAGGTTTAGGGCTAGGGCTAGGGTTAGGGTTAGGATTAGGTTTAGGGTTAAGGTTAGGGTTAGGCGTAGGGTTAGGGTTAGGATTAGGGTTAGGGTTAGGGTTAGGGTTAGGGGTAGGGTTAGGGGTAGGGGTAGGGGTAGGGTAGGGTTAGGGTTAGGGTTAGGGTTAGCGTTAGGGTTAGGTGTAGCGTTTGGGTTAGGGTTAGGGTTAGGGGTAGGGTTAGGATTAGGGTTAGAGTCAGGTTTGGGGGTAGCGGTAAGGTTAGGGTTAGGGGTAGGGGTAGGGTTAGGTGTAGGGGTTGGGGTAGGGTTAGGGTTAGGGTTATGTTTAGTGTTAGGGTTTTGGGTAGCGTTTGGGTTAGGGTAGGCTTAGGGGTAGGGTTAGGGTTAGGGTTAGAGTTAGGTTTAGGGTTAAGGTTAGGGTTAGGGTTAGGGGTAGGGGTAGGGTTAGGGTTAGGGTTAGGGTTGGGGTTAGGGTTAGGGTTAGGGTTAGGTTTAGGGCTAGGGCTAGGGTTAGTGTTAGGATTAGGTTTAGGGTTAGGGTTAGGGTTAGGGTTAGCGTTAGGCGTACGGTTAGGGTTAGGGTTAGGGTTACGGTTAGGGGTAGGGTTAGGGTTAGTTTTAGGGGTAAGGTTAGGGCTAGGGTTAGTGTTAGGGGTAGGGATAGGTATAGAGGTAGGGTTAGGGTTAGGGCTAGGGCTAGGAGTAGGGTTAGGGTAAGGGTTAGGTTTAGGGTTTAGGGGTAGGGCTAGGGTTAGGGTTATGGTTAGGATTAGGATAGTTAGGGTTAGGGTTTTATGGTTAGGGTTAGGGGTAGGGTTAGGGTTAGGGTTAGGGTTTGGGGCAGGGGTAGTGGTAGTGGTAAGGTTAGGGTGAGGGTTGGGTGAGGGTTGGGGTTAGGGTTATGGGTAGGGTTAGGGTTAGGGGAAGAGGTAGGGGTAGGGGTAGGGGTTGGTTTAGGGTTGTATGTAGGGTTAGGTTTAGGGTGAGGGTGAGGGTTAGGGTTAGGGGTAGGGGTAGGGTTAGGGTTAAGGTTAGGGTAGGGTTGGGGTTAGGGTTAGGGTTAGGGTTAGGGTTAGGTTTAGGGCTAGGGCTAGGGTTAGGGTTAGGATTAGGTTTAGGGTTAAGGTTAGGATTAGGGTTAGGGCCAGGTTTATGGTTAGGGTTAGGGCTAGGGCTAGGGTTAGGCTTAGGGTTTGGTTAGGGGTAGGGTTAGGGTTAGGTTTAGGGTTATCGTTAGCGTTAGGGGTATGATTAGGGTTAGGGTTAGGGTTACGGTTCGGGATAGGGTTAGGGTTAGGGTTAGCGTTAGGGGTAGGGTTAGGGCTAGGGTTAGGGTTACGGTTCGGGGTAGGGTTAGGGTTAGGTGTAGGGCTAGGTTTGGGTTAGGGTTATGGTTTAGGCCTAGGGCTAGGGTTAGGTTTAGGGTTAGGGTTAGGATTAGGGTTAGGGTTTTAGGGTTTTAGGGTTAGGGTTAAGGATAGGGTTAGGGGTAGGGTTAGGGTTAGGGTGAGGGTTAGGGGCAGGGGTAGTGGTGGGGTAAGGGTTAGGGTTACGGTTAAGGGTAGGGTTAGAGTTAGGGCTAGGGCTAGGGTGAGGGTTAGGGGTATGGTTAGGGTTAGGGTTAGAATTAGGGTTAGGGTTTTAGGGTTAGGGTTAGTGTTAGGGTTAGGGTTACGGTTAGTGTTAGGGATAGGGGTAGGGTTAGGGCTAGGGGTAGGGGTAGGGGTACGTTTAGGGTTGGGGCTAGGGCTAGGGCTAGTGTTAGGGTTAGGGTTAGGGCTGGGGCTAGGGTTAGGTTTAGGGTTAAGGTTAGGGCTTGGGTTAGGGTTAGGGTTAGGGATAAGGTTAGGATTAGGGTTAGGGATTTAGGCTTATGGTTGGGGTTAGGGTTAGGGTAGGGGTAGGTTTATGGTTAGGGTTAGGGATAGGGGCAGGGGTAGGGGTAGGGGTAGGGTAGCAGATAGAGCACTGTCTGTGGCAGTAGATTCCCCATTGTACTTGCTCAGAGACCACGCAGAAATTAAAGCAGGTACACTGAAGTTGAACGAGGTAGAAGAAAATACCCTGCTTACACAAGAAGTTTCCTAGCAGAAAGAGCAATGCCGTATTGACTGTACCGGCAAAATCCAGTATCCAAGACACTCTATGAAAACCTCCAGGAAGTGAAACGAGATACATTGAAGTTACTTGGGGTAGAAGAAATGACCAGGTTTACGCAGAACAAATCATATTAGATAGAGCAATGTCAATGGTAGTTCGGTCTCCGCTGTACAAGATGAAGCACCACGGTGAAATAAAAGCAGATACACTGAAGGTGCTGGGGGTAAAATAAAATTATCCGCTTATATAAAAACGATCTTAGCAGATCGAACTATGCCGTAGGAAGCTCAACGGCAAAATACACTGGATGAAATCCTCGAAGAAGTAACAAAAGATACATTGAAGTTGCTTGTGGTAGAAGAAATGACCACGCATACACAGAACAACTCTTAGTAGATAGAGCTATATGAGTGGTAAGACTGTATCGGTTGTACTGGATGAAGCACCACGCAGAAATAAAAGCAGGTACACTAAAGTTGAACGAGGAAGGATAAAATATCCCGATGAGACAAGAGGGTCCTCAGCAGAAAGAACAATGCCGTAGGAGGTTCAATGGCAAAATACAGTATCCATTACACAGGATTAAATCTTCCAAGAAGTAAAACCAGATACGTTTAAGTTGCTTGTGAAAAGCATAGACGACCACGTTAACCGAACAACTCCTAGCAGATAGAGCCATGTCGTTGTGGGAGTGGACTGTTGGTTGTACGTGCTCAGACACCACGACGAATTAAAAGCAGGTACACTGAATTTGAAAGAGGAAGAATAAAATACCCAGCTTAGACAAGAAAGTTCTTAGCAGAAAGAGCAATGCCATAGGGAGTGCAACAGCAAAATCCAGTATCCATGACACTCTTTGAAAACCTCCAGGAAGTGAAACGTGATACATTGAAGTTACTTGTGGTAGAAGAAATGACCAGGTTTACACAGAACAAATCATACTAGATAGAGCAATGTCAATGTTAGTTCAGTCTCCGTTGTACAAGATGAAGCACCACGCTGAAATAAAAGCAGATACACTGAAGGTGCAGGGGGGAAAATACAATTCCCCGCTTATATAAAAACGATCTTAGCGGATCGAACTATGCCGTAGGAAGCTCAACGGCAAAATCCAGTATCAATTACACTGGATGAAATCCTCGAAGAAGTAACACAAGATACAGTGAAGTGGCTTCTGGTCCAAGAAATGACCACGTTCAAAAGAACAACTCTAGGAGATAGAGCAATCTCGGTGGAATTACAGTCTCCCTTGTACCTGCTCAGAGACCACGACGAAATAAAAGCTGGTGCACTGAAGTTGAACGAGGAGTCATATAATTCCCCGCTTAGCAAATAGGTTCTTAGCAGAAAGAGCAATGCTGTAGAAATTTGAACGGCAAATCCAGTAAACATTACACTGGATGAAAACGTCCATAAAACCAGATACATTGAAGTTGCTTATGGTAGAAGAAATGACCACGTATACACAGAACAACTCTTAGTAGATAGAACTATATGAGTGGTAGGACTGTCTCGGTTGTACTGGATGAAGCACCACGCAGAAATAAAAGCAGGTACACTGAAGTTGAACGAGGAAGGATATAATAACCCGATTAGGCAACAGGGTCCTCAGCAGAAAGAGCAATGCCTTAGGAGGTTCAACGGCAAAATACAGTATCCATTACACTGGATGAAATCCTCCAAGAATTTGTTGGCCTAAAGGATTGGGAAGTATTCCCTTATGATATTCTGGATCTTGGTAATTTCTGTCGTGATATTACCATTTTTGTCTGCGATTTTGTTTATTTCGATATGCTCTCTTCTTTTTTTGGTAAGATTTGCTAAGGGCTTGTCAGTTTTGTTAATTCTTTCAAAGAACCAACTCCTTGTTTTGTTGATTCTTTCTATAGTTTTTTGGATTCCAAATCATTTAATTCTGCTTTGATTTTAATTATTTGCTTTCTTCTACTGGGATTAGGGTTCGTTTGTTGCTCTTTTTCCAGGAGGTTAAGGTGAGACATTAACTTGTTGGTTTGCAATTTTTCCAACTTGTTGTTGTAGGCACTCAGCGCTATAAATTTTCCTCTGAGTACTGCCTTTGCTGTGTCCCAAAGGAGTTGGTATTTTGTGTGCTCCTTACTGTTAAATTTCATAAACTGTTGGACTTCTGTTCTGATATCTTCGATGACCCATTGGTGATTCAACAATGTGTTCTTCAATCTCCATGAGTTACAGGGTTTCGTCGGTGGAGATGGGTGTTCAGTTCCAGTTTGATGCCTTTGTGGTCTTAGAGTGTGCACGGAATAATTTCAGTGTTTCTGAATCTGTCCAGGTTTGTTTTATGGCCTAAGATGTGATCTATTTTGGAAAATGTTCCATGTGCTGCTGAGAAAAACGTATATTGTGTTGCTGCTGGGTGGAATATTCTGCAGATGTCTGTTAGATCTAGTTGGTCTATATAGTTGTTCAGTTCTAAGGTTTCTCTGTTGAGTTTTTGCCTTGTTGATCTGTCCATAGGTGAGAGTGGTGTGTTAAAGTCACCGACAATCACTGTATTTCGATCTATGTATGGTTTCAGTGTAAGTAAAGTTTGCTTGATGAAGTTCGGAGCTCCGGGATTGGGTGTGTAAATATTTAGGATCGTTATGTCTTCCTGGAGGAAAGATCCCTTTAGTAGTATGTAGTAACCTTCTTTGTCTTTTCTTACTAATTTTGGTTTGAAGTCTATTTTATCTGATATGAGGATGGCAACTCCAGCCTGTTTATGGGGGCCGTTAGCTTGATAGAGTTTATTCCAACCTCTCACTTTCAAAAGATGATTGTTTTTTTGGGTAAGATGTGTCTCTTGAAGACAGCAGAACGATGGCTCTTGCTTTTTGATCCAACTAAACAACCTATGCCGTTTAATTGGAGAGTTAAGTCCATTGATATTGAGAGTTAGGATTGAGAGATATTTATTAGGTCCTACCATTTTAAAAGCTTTTATTTGGGCCTGTGTCTTGACAGTTCTTGTGGCCCTTAGATGGTATGCTGTTTAGGTGCCATTTCTTTCCCTATATTGCATTTATTTTGGTTTTCTATGTATAGAACCTCTTTGAGAACTCTCTGTAGTGTTGGTTTTGTTGCGACATATTGTTGCAGCTTTTCCCTGGAATGGAATGTTTTTATTGTTCCCTCAGTTATGAATGAGAGCTTAGCTGGGTACAGTATTCTTGGTTTTTAGTTATTTGACTTAAGGGCATGACATATATGATTCCAGTCACTTCTTGCTTGCATGGTCTCTGGTGAGAAGTCTGGGGTTATTCTGATTGGTTTTCCTTTATAGGTTTCTGAACCCTTTTCCCTGGCTGCCTTTAGGATCCTTTTTTTGGTTTCTATTGATTCAGTTCAGATTACAATGTGGTGGTGGGATGTTCTTTTCTGGTCAGGTCGATTTGGGTTAGGTACACTGAAGGTGCAGGGGGGAAAATAAAATTCCCCGCTTATATAAAAACAATCTTAGCAGATCGAACAATTCCATAGGAAGCTCAACTGCAAAATCAATTACACTGGATGAAATCCTCGAAGAAGTAACACAAGATACATTGAAGTTGTTTCTGGTCAAAGAAATGACCACGTTCAAAAGAACAACTCTAGGAGATAGAGCAATCTCGGTGGAAGTAGAGTCTCCCTTGTACCTGCTCAGAGACCAGGACGAAATAAAAGCTGGTGCACTGAAGTTGAACGAGGAAGCAGATAATACCTGCTTAGCAAGAGGTTCTTGTCAGAAAGAAATGCCTTAGGAATTTGAACGGCATTACATTATCCATTACACTGTATGAAATCCTCCAAGAAATAAAAGCAGACACCTTGAAGCTGCTTAGGGGACAATGAACGACCATGTTAACCAAACAACTCCTAGCAGATAGAGCACTGTCGGTGGCAGTAGAGTCCCCATTGTACTTGCTCAGAGACCACGAAGAAATAAAACCTAACCTTAACCCTTACCCTAACCATAAGCCTAACCCTAACCCTAACCCTCACTCTAACCCTCACCCTAACCCTAACCTTACCCCAAACCATAACCCTAAACCTAAACCTAACCCTCATCCTCACCGTCAGCCTCACCCTGATCCTCACCGTAACCCTGACCCTAACCCCAACCCTAACCTAACCCTTACCCAAAACCTAACCCTAACCCTAAACCCAACCCTAACCTAAACCCTAACCGTAACCCTAACCCTAATCCTAAACCTAAACCTCATCCTAACCCTAACTCTCACCTTAACCCTCAACCTAACCCTAACCCTAAACTTAAACCTAAAACTAACCCTAACCCTAACCGACATGGTAAAACTCCCCCTAAACCTCACACTAACTAAACCTAACCCTCACCCTAAACCTCATCCTAACCCTAACCCTAACCCTTACCCTCACCCTACCCTCAATCTCACCCTAACCCTAACCCTAACCCTAATCCTTAACGTCACCCTAGCCCTCACCTTAACCATAACCCTAACCCTAACCTTAACCCTAACACTCACCCTAACGCTCAACCTAACCCTCACCCTAAACCTAACCCTAACCCTAAACGAAACCCTCATCCTCACACTAAACCTAACCCTAACCCTAAACCTCACCCTAACCCTAACTCTAACCCTAACCCTCACGCTAACCCTATCACCCTAATCCTAACCCTAACCCTCACCATCACATTTACCCTAACCCTCACCCTCACTCTCACCCTAACGCTAACCCCAACCCTCACCCTCACCCTAACCCTAGCCCTAACACTATCCCTCACCCTCACATTCCACCTAACCCTAACCATCACCTTCACCCTCACACTAACCCTAACTCTAAACCTAAACTTCACCCTCACCGTAACCCTCACCCTAACCCTAAAATTCACCCTCACCCTCACCCTAAAACTTATCCTTAACCTTAACCTAACCCTCACCCTAACTCTAAACCTAACCCTAACCCTAAACCAAACACTAAACCTAGCCCTAGACCTAACCCAATACATAACCTTAACTCTAACCCTAAACCTAACCCTAAACATACCCCTAACCCTAACCCTAAACTTCAGCATAAACCTAACCCTAACCCTCACCCTAACCCTAACCCTAGCCATAAACCTATACATAACACTAACTCTAATCCTAACCCTAAACCTAACCTTCACCCTCACCCTAACCCACACCCTAACCCTAACCCTAACCCTAAC
>NC_143518.1:25000-30000 GCF_031878675.1 Megascapheus bottae | reverse complement strand
GGGTTAGGGTTAGGGTGAGGGTTAGCGTTAGAGTTAGGGTTAGGGTTAGGGTCACGTTTAGAGTTAGGGTTAGGGTTACGGAAATGGTAAGGGTTAGGGTTAGGATTTTAGGGTTAGGGTTAGGGTTAGGGTGAGGGTAAAGGTTAGGCTTAAGGTTAAGGTTAGGGAAACGGTGAAGATTAGGGTTAGGGTTAGCGTTAGGGTTAGGGTTAGGGTTAGGGTTCGGGTTAGCGTTAGGGTTAGGTTTAGGGTTAGGGTTAGGGTTAGGGTTAGAGTTTGGGTTAGATTTAGGGTTAGGGTTAGGGAAACGGTAAAGGTTAGGGTTAGGGTTAGGGTTAGAGTAAGGGTAAGGTTTAGGATTACGGTTAGGGTTAGCGTTAGTGTTAGGGTTAGGGTTAGGAAAACGGTAAAGGTTAGGATTAGGGTTAGGGTTAGGGTTAGGGTAAGGGTAAAGGTTAGGGTTAGGGTTAGGGTTAGGGATAGCGTTAGGGTTAGGGTTAGGGTTAGGGTTAGGGTTAGGTTTAGTGTTAGGCTTAGAGTTAGGAAAACAGTAAGGGTTAGGGTTAGGTTTAGGGTTAGGGTTAGGGTTAGGGTTAGGGTTATGTTTAGGGAAACGGTAAGGGTTAGGGTAAGGGTTAGTGTTGGTGTTAGGGAAACGGTAAGGGTTAGTGTTAGGGTTAGGGTTAGGGTTAAGGTTAGGTTTAGGTTTAGGTTTAGGGTTAGGGTTAGGGTTAGGGTTAGGGAAACGGTAAGGGTTAGGGTTAGGGTTAGGGTTAGGTTTAGGTTTAGGGTTAGGGTTAGGGTTTGGTTTAGGGTTGGGTTTAGGGTTAGGCTTAGGGGTAGGAAAACGGTAAGGGTTAGGTTTAGGTTTAGGGTTAGGGTTAGGGTTAAGGTTAGGGTTAGGGTTAGGGTTAGGGTTAGGGAAACGATAAGGGTTAGGGTTAGGGTTAGGATAGGTTTAGGTTTAGGGTTAGGATTAGGGTAAGTGAAACCGTAAGGATTAGGGTTAGAGTTAGGTTAGGGTTAGGGTTAGGGTTAAAGTTAGGGTTAGGGTTAGGGATAGGTTTAGGGTTAGGGTTAGGATTAGGGTAAGGGTTAGGGTTAGGGTTAGGGTTAGGGTTAGGGTTAAGGTTAGGTTTAGTGTTAAGGTTAGGGTTAGGGTTAGGGTTAGGTAAACCGTAAGGATTAGGGTTAGGGTTAGGGTTAGGTTAGGGTTTGGGTTAGGGTTAGGGTTAGGGTTAGCGTTAGAGTTAGGGTTAGGGTTAGGGTTACGTTTAGGGTTAGCGTTAGGTTTAGTGTTAGGGTTAGGGAAACGGTAAGGGTTAGGTTTAGAATTAGGGTTAGGGTTAGGGAAACGGTAAGGTTAGGGTTAGCGTTAGGGTTAGGGTTAGGGAAACGGTAAGGGTTAGGGTGAGAATTAGAGTTAGGGTTAGGGAAACGGTAAGGGTTAGGGTTACGGTTAGGGTTTGGGTTAGGGTTAGGTTAGGGTTAGGGTTAGAGTTAGGTTTAGGGTTAGGGTTAGGGTTAGGGAAACGGTAAGGGTTAGGGTTAGGGTTAGAGTTAGGTTTAGGGTTAGGGATACGATAAGGGTTAGGGTTAGGTTTAGGTTTAGGGTTAGGGTTAGGGTTAGGGTTAGGGTAAGTGTTAGGGTTAGGGTTAGGGTTAGGGAAACGGTAATGGTTCGGGTTAGGTTTAGGGTTAGGTTTCTGGTTAGGGTTAGCGTTAGGGTTAGGGTTAGGGATAGGTTTAGGGTTAGGGTTAGGATTAGGATAAGGGTTAATGTTAGGTTTAGGCTTAGGGTTAAGGTTAGCGTTAGAGTTAGGGTTAGGGTTAGGGTTACGTTTAGGGTTAGCGTTAGGTTTAGGGTTAGGGTAAGGGAAACGGTAAGGGTTAGGGTTAGAATTAGGGTTAGGGTTAGGGAAACGGTAAGGGTTAGGGTTAGGGTTAGGGTTAGGGTTAGCGTTAGGTTTAGGGCTAGGGTTAGTTTTAGGGTTAGGGAAACGGTAAGGGTTAGGGTGAGAATTAGAGTTAGGGTTAGGGAAACGGTAAGGGTTAGGGTTACGGTTAGGGTTTGGGTTAGGGTTAGGTTTAGGCTTAGCGTTAGGGTCAGGGTTAGGGATAGGGTTAGAGTTAGGGTTAGGGTTAGGGTTAGTGTTAGGGTTAGGGTTAGGCTTAGGGTTAGGTTTAATGTTAGGGTTAGAGTTAGAGTTAGGGTTAGGGAAACGGTAAGGATTAGGGTTAGGGTTACGGTTAGGGTTACGTTTAGGGTTAGGGTTAGGGTGAGGGAAACGGTAAGGATTCGGGTTAGGATTAGGGTTAGAAGTAGGGTTAGGTTTAGGGTTAGTGTTAGGGTTAAGGTTAGGGTTAGGGTTACGTTTAGTGATAGGGTTAGGGTTAGGGAAACGGTAAGGGTTAGCGTTAGGTTTAGGGTTAGGGTTTGGGTTAGCGTTATTGTTAGGGTTAGGGTTAGGGTTAGGGAAACGGTAAGGGTTAGGGTTAGGGTTAGGGTTAGGATTAGGTTTAGGGTTAGGGTTAGGGTTAGGTTAGGGTTAGGGTTAGGGTTAGGATTAGGGTTAGGGTTAGGGTTACCTTTAGGGTAAGGGTTAGGGTTAGGGTAAGGGTTAGGCTTAGGGTTAGTGTTAGGGTTAGGGTTAGGGAAACGGTAAGTGTTATGGTTAGGGTTAGCGTTACGTTTAGGGTTCGGGTTAGGGTTAGGGTTAGGGTTAGGTTTAGGTAAACGGTAAGGGTTAGGGTTAGGGTTAGTGTTAGGGTTAGGGTTAGGGTTATGTTTAGTGTTAGGGTTAGGGTTAGGGTTAGGGTTAGGGAAACCGTAAGGATTAGGGTTAGGGTTAGGCTTAGGGTTAGGGTTAGGGAAACGGTAAGGGTTAGGGTTAGAATAAGGGTTAGGTTTAGGTAAACGGTAAGGGTTAGGGTTAGGGTTAGGTTTAGTGTTAGGTTTAGGGTTAGGGTTAGGATTAGTGAAACCGTAAGGGTTAGGGTTAGGGTTAGGGTTAGGTTCAGGGTTAGGGTTAGGGTTAGGGAAACGGTAAGGGTTAGGGTTAGGGTTAGGATTAGGTTTAGAGTTAGTGTTAGGGTTAGGGTTAGGGTTAGCTTTAGTGTTGGGTTAGGGTTAGGGTTAGGGTTAGGGTTAGGGAAACCGTAAGGATTAGGGTTAGGTTTAGGGTTAGGTTTAGGGTTACGTTAAGGGTTAGGGAAAAGGTAAGGGTTAAGGTTAGTGTTAGGGTTACGGTAAGGGTAAGGGTTAGGGTTAGGGATAGGTTTAGGGTTAGGGTTAGCGTTAGGGTTAGGGATAGGTTAGGGTTAGGTTTAGGATTAGGGTTAGGGTTAGGGAAACGGTAAGGGTTAGGGTTAGGTTTAGGGTTAGTGTTAGGGGTAGCGTTAGGTTTAGGGTTGGGGTTAGGGTTAGGGTTAGTATTAGGTTTAGGGTTAGGGTTAGGGAAAAGTTAAGGGTTAAGGTTAGGGTTAGCGTTAGGGTTAGGGTTAGGGTTTGGGTTAAGTTTAGGGTTAGGGTTAGGGTTAGGGTTATGGTTAGGTTTATGGTTTGGGTTAAGTTTGGGGTTAGGGTTACGGTTAGGTTTAGTGTTAGGGTTAGGGAAACGGTAAGGGTTAGGGTTAGGGTTAGGGTAAGGGTTAGGGTTACAGTTAGGTTTAGTGTTAGTGTTAGGGGTAGGGTTAGGGATACGGTAAAGGTAATGGTTAGGGTTAGGGTTATGTTTATGGTTAGGTTTACGGTAAGGGTAATGGTTAGTGTTAGGGTTAAGGTTAGGGTTAGAGTTAGTGTTACGGTTAGGGTTAGAGTTAGGTTTAAGAGTTAGGGTTAGAGTTAGGTTTAGTGTTAGGGTTAGGGTTTGTGATAGGGAAACGGTAAGGGTTAGGGTTAGGTTTAGGGTTAGGGTGAGGGTTAGGGAAACGGTAAGGCTTAGGGTTAGGGTTAGGGTTAGGGTTAGGATTAGGGATAGGGATAGGGTTAGGGTTAGGTTTAGGGTTAGGGTTAGGGTTAGGGTTAGGGTTAGGGGTAGAGTTAGGGTTAGGGTTAGGTTTATGGTTAGGGTTAGGGTTAGGTAAATGGTAACTGTTCGGTTTAGGTTTAGGGTTAGGTTTAGGGTAAGGGTAAGGGTTTGGTTAAGGTTAGTGTTAGGGTTAGGGTTAGGGTTAGGGTTAGGGAAACGGTAAGGGTTAGGGTTAGGGTTAGGGTTAGGTTTAGTGTTAGGGTTAGTGTTAGGGTTAGGGTTAGGAAAATGGTAAGTATTAGGGTTAGGGTTAGGGTTAGGGTTAGGGAAAAGGTAAGGGTTAGGGTTAGGGTTAGGGTTAGGGTAAGGGTAAGGGTTAGGTTGGGGTTAGGGTTAGCGTTAGGGTTAGGGTTAGGGTTAGGCTTAGGTTTAGGATTAGGGTTAGGGTTAGGGTTAGGGTTAGGTTTAGTGTTAGGGTTAGGGTTAGGGTTAGGGAAACCGTAAGGATTAGGGTTAGGGTTAGGGTTAGGTTAGGGTTAGGGTTAGGGTTAGGGTTAGGGTTAGGATTAGGGTTAGGGTTAAGTTTCGGGTTAGGTTTAGGGTTAGGGTTAGCGTTAGGGTTAGGGTTAGGGTAAGGGTTAGGGTTAGGTTTAGGGTTAGGGTTAAGGTTAGGGTTAGGGATAGGGTTAGGTTAAGGGTTACCGTGAGGGTTAGGGTTAGGGTTAGGATTAGGTTTAGGGTTAGGGTTAGGGTTAGGGAAACGGTAAGGGATCGGGTTCGGTTTCGGGTTAGAGGTAGGGTTAGGGTTAGGGTTAGTGTTAGGGTTTGGGTTATGGTTAGGTTTAGTGTTAGGGTTAGGGTTAGGGAAACGGTAAGGGTTAGGGTTAGGTTTAGGTTAGGGATAGGGTTAGCATTAGGGTTAGGGTTATCGTTAGGGTTAGGGTTAGGGAAACGGTAAGGGTTAGGGTAAGGGTTAGGGTTAGGATTAGGTTTAGAGTTAGGGTTAGGGTTAGGTTTAGTTTAGGGTTA
>NC_143518.1:17500-20000 GCF_031878675.1 Megascapheus bottae | reverse complement strand
GTTTAGGGTTAGTGTTAGGGTTAGGGTTAGGGAAACTGTAAGGGTTAGGGTTAGGGTTAGGGTTAGGTTTAGGGTTTAGCTTATGGTTAGGGTTAGGATTAGGGTTAGGGTTAGGGTTAGAGTTAGGTTTAGGGTTTGGGTTAGGGAAACGGTAAGCGTTAGCGTTAGGGTTAGGGTTAGGGTTAGGGAAACGGTAAGGGTTAGGGTTAGGGTTAGTGTTAGGGTTAGGTTTAGGGTTAGGTTTAGGTTAAGGGTAAGTGTGAGGGTTATGTTTAGGGTTATGTTTAGTGTAGGTTTAGGGTTAGGGTTAGGGTTACGTTTAGGGTTAGGATTAGTTTTAGGGTTAGGGAAACGGTAAGGGTTAGAGTTAGGGTTAGGGTTAGGATTAGGGTTAGGGAAAAGGTAAGGGTTAGGGTTAGGGTTAGGGTTAGGGAAACGGTAAGGGTTAAGGTTAGGGTTAGGGTTAGGGTTAGGTTTATGGTTAGGGATAGGGTTAGGGTTAGCGTTAGGGTTAGGTTTAGGGTTAGGGTTAGGGTTAGGGCTAGGGTTAGGTTTAGGGTTAGGGTTAGGGTTAGAGTTAGGGTAAGGGTTAGGGTGAGGGTTAGGGTTAGTGTTAGTGTTAGGGTTAGGGTTATGGTTAGCGTTAGGGTTAGGGTTAGGGTTAGGGTTAGGGTTAGGTTTAGTGTTAGGGTTAGAGTTAGGGTTAGGGAAACGGTAAGGGTTATGGTTAGGTTTAGGGTTAGGGTTAGCGTTAGGGTTAGGGTTAGGATTAGGGTTAGGATTAGTATAAGGGTTAGGGAAACGGTAACTGTTAGAGTTAGGGTTAGGGTTAGGGTTAGGGAAACGTTAAGGTTTAGGGTTAGGGTTAGGTTTAGGGTTATGGTTAGGGTTTGCGTTAGGATTAGTGTTAGGGTTAGGGTTAGGTTTATGGTTAGGGATAGGGTTAGGATTAGCGTTAGGGTTAGGGTTAGGGTTAGGTTAAGGGTTAGGGTTAGGTTAGGGTTACGGTTACGGTTAGTGTTAGGTTTAGGTTTAGGGTTAGGGTTAGGGTTAGGATTAGGTTTACGGTTAGTGTTAGGTTTAGGGTTAGGGTTAGGATTAGCGTTAGGGAAACGGTAAGGGTTATGGTTAGGGTTAGCGTTAGTGTTAGGGTTATGGTTAGGGAAATGGTAAGGTTTAGGTTTAGGGCTAGAGTTAGGGTTAGGTTTAAGGTAAGGGTTAGGGTTAGGGCTAGGGTTAGGGTTAGGGTTAGGGTTCGGGTTAGGGTTAGGTTTAGAGTTAGGGTTAGGGTAACGGTAATCATTAGAGTTAGGGTTAGGGTTAGGGTTAGGGTTAGGGAAACGTTAAGTGTTAGAGGTAGGGTTAGGTTTAGGATTAGGGTTAGAGAAACGGTAAGGTTTAGGGTTAGGGTTAGCGTTAGGTTTAGGGTTAGGGGTAGGGAAATGGTAAGGATTAGGGTTAGGGTTAGAGTTAGGGTTAAGTTTAGGGTAAAGGTTAGGGTTAGGGCTAGTGTTAGGGTAAGGGTTAGGGTTCTGGTTAGGGTTAGGTTTAGGGTTAGGGTTAGGTAAACGGTAAGCATTAGAGTTAGGGTTAGGTTTAGGGTTAGGGAAACAGTAAGGGTTAGAGTTAGGGTTAGGGTTAGGGTTAGTATTCGGGTTAGGGAAACGGTAAGGGTTAGGGTTACGGTTAAGGTTAGGGTTAGGGAAACGGTAAGGGTTAGGGTTAGGGTTAGGTTTAGGGTTATCGTTAGTGTTAGGGTTTGGGTTAGGGTTATGTTTAGGATTAGGGAAATGGTAAGGGTTAGGTTTAGGGTAAGTGTTAGGGTTAGGTTTTGGGTTAGGGTTAGGGTTAGGGTTAGCTTAGTGTTAGGGTTAGGGTTAGGGTTAGGCTAACGGAGGATTAGGGTTAAGGTTAGGGTTAGGTTTAGGGTTAGGGTAAGGGTAAGGGTGAGGTTTAGGGTTAGGGTTCGTGTTAGGGTTGGGGTTAGGGATAGCGTTAGGGTTAGGGTTAGGGTTAGGGTTAGGGAAACAGTAAGGTTTAGGGTTATGGTTAGGGTTAGGGTTAGGGAAACGGTAAGGGTTAGGGTTACAGTTAGGGTTAGGGTTAGCGTAGGGGAAAGGGTCAGGGTTAGGGTTAGGGTTAGAGTTAGGGTTAGGGAAATGGTAAGAGTTAGGGTTAGGTTTAGGATTAGAGTTTGGGTTAGGTTTAGAGTTAGGGTTAGGGTTATCGTTAGCGTCAGGGTTAGGGTTAGGTTTAGGGTTAGGGTTAGGGTTAGGGAAACGATAAGGTTTAGGGTTAGGGTTAGGAATACGGTAAGGGTTAGGGTTAGGGTTAGGGTTATGTTTGGGGTTAGGGAAAGAGTAAGTGTTAGGGTTAGGGTTAGCATTAGGGTTAGGGTTAGGGTTAGGGTTAGGGCTAGTGTTAGGTTTAGGGCTAGGGTTAGGGTTAGGGCAAGGTTAATGGTTAGGTTTAGGGTTAGGGTTAGGGTTAGGGTAACGGT
>NC_143518.1:0-5000 GCF_031878675.1 Megascapheus bottae | reverse complement strand
TAGTGTTAGGCTTAGGGTTAGGGTTAGGGTTAGGGTTGGGTTAGGGTTAGGGTTAGAGTTAGAGTTAAGTTTAGTGTTATGGTTAGGGAAACCCTAGCAGATAGAGCATTGTCGGTGACAGTAGACTCCCCATTGTACTTGCTCAGATACCACGCAGTAATAAACCAGGTACACTGAGGATGAATGAGGAAGAAGAAAATGCCCCGCTAAGACAAGAAAGTTCCCAGCAGAAAGAGCAATGCCCTATTGACTGCACTGGCAAAATCCAGTATCCATGACACTCTATGACCAAGTTCACAAGAACAACTCTAGGAGATAGAGCAATTTCGGTGGAAGTACAGTCTCCCTTGTACCTGCTCAGAGACCAGGACGAAATAAAAGCTGGTACACTGAAGTTGAACGAGGAAGCATATAATACCCTGCTTAGCAGAAACAGTAATGCCGTAGAAATTTAAACTGCAAAATCCTGTAAGCATTACACTGGATGAAAACGTCCAACACCAAAACCAGATACATTGAAGTTGCTTGTGGTAGAAGAAATGACCATGCCTACAGAGAACAACTCTTAGCAGATAGAGCTATATGAGTGGTAGTACTGTCTCGGTTGTAGTGGATGAAGCACCACGCAGAAATAAAAGCAGGTACACTGAAGTTGAACGAGGAAGGATAAAATATCCCTATTAGGCAAGAGGTTCCTCAGCAGAAAGAGCAATGCCGTAGGAGGTTCAACGGCAAAATACAGTATCCATTACACAGGATGAAATCTTCCAAGAAGTAAAAGCAGACACCTTGAATCTGCTTAGGAGACAATGAACGACCACGTTAACCGAACAACTCCTAGCAGATAGAGCATTGTCGGTGGCAGTAGGGTCCCCATTGTACATTGAAGTTACTTGTGGTAGAAGAAATGAGCAGGTTTACACAGAACATATCAAACTAGATAGAGCAATGTCAATGGTAGCTCCGTTTCCGTTGTACAAGATGAAGTACCACGCTGAAATAAAAGCAGATACACTGAAGGTACAGGGGGAGAAATAAAATACCCCGCTTAGACAAAAACGATCTTAGCAGATCGAACAATTCCCTAGGAAGTTCAAGGGCAAAATCCAGTACCAATTGCACTGGATGAAATCGTCGAAGAAGTAACACGAGATACATTGAAGTTGCTTGTGGTCAAAGAAATGAGCACGTTCACAAGAACAACTCTAGGAGATAGAGCAAACTCGGTGGAGCTACAGTCTCCCTTGTACCTCCTCAGGGACCACGACGAAATAAAAGCTGGTAAACTGAAGTTGAACGCTTAGCAGAAAGAGCAGTGCCGTAGAAATTTGAACGGCAAAATCCAGTAAGCATTACACTGGAGGAGAACGTCCAAGAATTGACACCAGATACATTGAATTTGCTTCTGGTAGAAGAAATGACCACGCAAACACAAAACAACTCTTAGCAGATAGAGCTCTAGGAGTGGAAGTACTGTCTCGGTTGTAGTCGATAAAGAACCAAGCAGAAATAAAAGCAGGTACACTGAAGTTGAACAAGGAAGGATGAAATATCCCGATTAGACAAGAAGTTCCTCAACAGAAAGACCAAACCGTAACCCTAAGCCTAACGCTAACCCTAACCGTAATCCTAACCCTAACCCTAACCCTAACCCTAAACGAAACTATAAACATAACGCTAACCCTAACCCTAACCCTAACTCTAACTCGAACCCTTACCGTTTCCCTAACCCTAACCCTAAACCTAAACCTAAACCTAACCCTAACCCTAACCCTAAACCTAACCCTAAAGCTAACCATAACCCTAAACCTTACCGTTTCCCTAACCCTAACCCTAAACCTAAACCTAACGCTAACCCTAACCCTAACCCTAAAGCTAACCCTAACCCTAACCCTAAACCTAACCCTCTCCCTTACCCGAACCCTAACCCTAACCCTAACCCTAACCCTTACCGTTTCCCTAACACTAACCCTAACTCTAAACCTAACCCTAACCCTAACCCTTATCGTTTCCCTAACCCTAACCCTAACCCTAACGCTAAACTTAACCCTAACCCTAACCCTAACCCTAACCCTATCCTTAACCCTAAACATAAACCTAACCCTAACCCTAACCCTTACCGTTTCCCTAACCCTAAACCTAACCCTAACCCTAACCCTAACCCTAAACTTAATCCTAACCCTAACCCTAACCCTTATTGTTTCACTAACCCGAACCCTAACCCTAACACTAACCCTAACCCTAACCCTAACCCTAAACCTAACCCTAACCCTAACCCTAAAACTAACCTTTAAGGTTTCCCTAACCCTAACCCTAACCCTAACACTAAACCTAACCCTAACCCTAACCCTAACCCTAAACCTAAACCTAAACCTAACCTTAACCCTAACCCTGACGCTAACCCTAACCCTAACCCTAACCCTAACACTAACCCTAACCCTAACACTAACCCTATCCTTAACCCTAAACCTAAACCTAACCCTAACCCTAACCCTTACCGTTTCCCTAACCCTAAACCTAACCCTAACCCTAACCCTAACCCTAAACCTAACCCTAACCCTAACCCTAACCCTTACCGTTTCCATAACCCTAACCCTGACCCTAACCCTAACCCTAACACAAACCTAACCCTAACCCTAACCCTAACCCTTACCATTTCCCTAACCTTAACCCTAATCCTAACCCTAACACTAAACCTAACCCTAACCCTAAACCTAACCCTACCTCTAACCCTAACGCTAACCCTTAACCTAAACCTAACAATAACCCTAAAACTAACCCTAACCCTAACGCTAACCCTAACATTGTAATAATCCAGCAACTCCCCCCAGTGGAGTCACTTTCAAATCCAGTGACTTCTACCTACTCAGGAGGCTGAGATCTGAGCATCACGGTTCGAAGCCAACCCCAGGGCAGGAAAATGGCCCTGAGACTCTTTATTTCCAGTCAGTGGACTCAGCTGAAGTGGGAAGTGGTGTTGTGGCCTAAGTGATAGAGCACAAAGAGGCTGAGGGACAGCGCCCAGGCCTTGAGTTCAAGCCCCAGGACTGGGTTTGAACTCAGGGCCAGGGCCCTGTCTCTGAACTTCTTTTTGCTCAAGGTTAGTTCTCTAGCAATTGAACCACAGCACCACTTCTAGCTTTTTCTGTTTCTGTGGCACTGAGGAATTAAACCCAGGGCATCATGCATTCTAGGCAAGCACTCTACCACTAAGTCACATTCCCAGCCCTAAGTTTTCGTGAATGATTGGATATGATGATTTGTATCCTGTTCCATTCTCAACAGAGTATGAAATTGTGCAGACTGAACTTTTTGAGTATTCTCCTAGTATATGGAACCCATCTGAATCTGAGGGACCAAAAGGGCCACACCCCCTCTTCTGTACTGTCACATGGGAACAGAAGCCAACAATCTCCAAACCACTAGAGTAGGTACAGATAACTCAATTTTAATTTGAAATATTAGAAATGCAAGTGTTGGACCATTAAAGCCTAGGTTATACTTGAAATATAGCATTTTGATCCTCAGAAACTCAAGTATACATTGAATGAGAGTATCTGGAAATGATTCATATATATAATAAAGGAATATGTAATGTATATAATGACTTTATGTTAGAGACTTGTATAACTTACCTTGTTCTCTGTGAGTAACGGCATCCCACTGGAATAGCTATAAGATTCACTAAGAGCTTCTCAACTAGTATTATAGTTTGTGCATATTGCAAACAGCATTCTTTATCTTCAGCCTTGTCTCTTAATAAAGGGACATGTAGTGTCTTGATAATGACTGTAGATTAGTGGTAGAGGCCTAACCTTGAGCAAAAAGGAGCTCACAGACAGTGCCCAGGTCCAGAGTTCAAGTGTCAGGACTGGGGAAAAAATGCATCAAAAGTCAAAATAACAAATAACTAAGCATAGATTTTTTCCTATAACCCAGTCATACCACTTCTGGCTATCTACCCTGAACATCCAGAGTCAGAATCTGGTAAAGACACCTGCACACCCACGTTCACTGCTGTACAATGCCTTATAGGCAAGATAATGGAAACAGCCCAGATGGCTCACAATAGATGAGTGGATCCAAAAAATGTGGTACTTATACACAAAGGAATTTTACACAGCTATTAGAAAAATTAAACTGTCATTTGCAGGAAAATGGATGGAACTAGAATAAATAATTTTAAGTGAGGCAAGCCAATGTAAGACAAAGATATGCATTCCTTCTGATAATGTGGAAATTAGATCTAAAATACACTGGAATATGATAAATTATAGAGGATTTTAGATACTCACACAGTGAGACAAAAAGAGGATACTCTTAAGACATAAACATGAAAGTGCAAGGCCTAGGTGACTCTTTGTATTTACATAAAATTGTATATATATGTACATATAAAAATGTACTCCAAGATATGTAAATAAGAGATCTCTAGGCCAAACTCCTGGTCCCTTACTTACATTTTCTTTTTTTTGCCAGTCTTGGTGCTTGAACTCAGCGCCTGAGCACTGTCCCTGGGATTTCCTGAATGCTAGTGCTCTACCACTTAAGCCACAGCCCCATTTCCAACTTTTCAATGTATGTGGTACTGAGGGAGGAATCGAATCCAGGTCTTCATGCATGCTAGGCAAGCACTCTACCACTAAGTCAAACTCCTGGCCCTTTGTTGACATTTTCATAATCATTTTGGTACCAAATTCCAGTCTCTAACAGAATCGCATTGACCTTTCATTAATTGTTAATTTTCTATATAATTTTTCCATATGAAAAACCACACACCAATTTATTTGTCAGTTAAAACCTACTAAAATTTCTCACAAGACTGAGGACCAATTGAATGGATTAGATGACCCAGAAATGAACCCACAAACATACGGCTACCTAATATTTGATAAGGGAGCCAAAAACACAGGGTAGAAGGAAGACAGCTTCTTGAACAAATGGAGCTGGCAGAAATGACTATACACATGCAAAAACTGAAGCTAGATCCTTGTATTTTA
>NC_143517.1:69193173-69195206 GCF_031878675.1 Megascapheus bottae | reverse complement strand
TAACCCTAACCCTAACCCTAACCCTACCCTAACCCTAACCCTAACCCTAACCCTAACCCCTAACCCTAACCCTAACCCTAACCCTAACCCTAAACCCTAACCCTAACCCTAACCCTAACCCTAACCCTAACCCTAACCCTAACCCTAACCCTAACCCTAACCCTAACCCTAACCCTAACCCTAACCCTAACCCTAACCTAACCCTAACCCTAACCCTAACCCTAACCCTAACCCTAACCCTAACCCTAACCCTAACCCTAACCCTAACCCTAACCCTAACCCTAACCCTAACCCTAACCCTAACCCTAACCCTAACCCTAACCCTAACCCTACTAACCCTAACCCTAACCCTAACCCTAACCCTAACCCTAACCCTAACCCTAACCCTCCCCTTACCCTAACACTAACCCTAAACCTAAACTAACCCTAAACCTAAACCTAACACATACCCTTACACTAAACCTAACCCTAATCCTAACCGTAACCCTAAACTTATGCCTAAACTAAACCTAACAATAACCCTAACCCTTAACCCTAACCCTAAACTTAACCCCAACACTAAACCTAACGCTAACTCTAACCCTAACACTCACCCTTACCCTAACCCTAACGCTAAATTTAATCCCAACCTTAAACCTAACCCTTATCCTAACCCTTACACTAACACTTACCCTAACCCTAACCCTAACCCTAACCCTACCCTAACCCTAACCCTAATCCTAACACTTACCCTAACACTAAACCTAAACTTAATCCTTACCCGAACCCTAACCCTAACCCTAACCTTACCCTAACGCTAACCCTAACCACTAACCCTAACTCTTAACCTAACCCTAACCCTAACCCTAACCTTTACCCTAACCCTAACCCTAACCCTTTCCCTAACCCTAATCCTAACCTTAACCCTAATCCTAACCCTAACCCTAACCAAACACATACCCTTACCCTAACCCTAACAGTAACAGTAACTGTAATGCTAAACCTAACCCTAACACTAACTCTAACACTAAACCTTACCCTAAGCCTAACCCTTACCCTTACCCTAACACCAACCCTAACCTTAACCCCAATCTTAAACCTAACCCTAACCTTAACTCTAACCCTAAACCTAACCCTAACCCTTACAATTACCCTAAACCTAAACCTAAACCTAATCCCAACCCTAAATCTAACCCTAACCATAACCCTAACCCTAACCCTAACCCTAACCCTAACCCTAACCCTAACCCTAACCCTAACCTAACCCTAACCCTAACCCTAACCCTAACCCTAACCCTAACCCTAACCCTAACCCTAACCCTAACCCTAACCCTAACCCTAACCCTAACCCTAACCCTAACCCTAACCCTAACCCTAACCCTAACAACCCTAACCCTAACCCTAACCCTAACCCTAACCCTAACCCTAACCCTAACCCTAACCCTAACCCTAACCCTAACCCTAACCCTAACCCTAACCCTAACCCTAACCCTAACCCTAACCCTAACCCTAACCCTAACCCTAACCCTAACCTAACCCTAACCCTAACCCTAACCCTAACCCTAACCCTAACCCTAACCCTAACCCTAACCCTAACCCTAACCCTAACCCTAACCCTAACCCTAACCCTAACCCTAACCCTAACCCTAACCCTAACCCTAACCCTAACCCTAACCCTAACCCTAACCCTAACCCTAACCCTAACCCTAACCCTAACCCTAACCCTAACCCTAACCCTAACCCTAACCCTAACCCTAACCCTAACCCTAACCCTAAACCCTAACCCTAACCCTAACCCTAACCCTAACCCTAAACCCTAACCCTAACCCTAACCCTAACCCTAACCCTAACCCTAACCCTAACCCTAAACCCTAACCCTAACCTAACCCTAACCCTAACCCTAACCCTAACCCTAACCCTAACCCTAACCCTAACCCTAACCCTAACCCTAACCCTAACCCTAACCCCTAACCCTAACCCTAACCCCTAACCCTAACCCTAACCCTAACCCTAACCCTAACCCTAACCCTAACCCTAACCCTAACCCTAACCCT
>NC_143517.1:67943823-67986323 GCF_031878675.1 Megascapheus bottae | reverse complement strand
CCCCCCGCCCTGCCCACCTTTGTGCTGCCTGGCTCCTGCACCCTGTTGGAGCCTGCCTCAGGGTCTCTTAACTTGTTGCCTAGGACTTTTAATATGATAGGCTTAGCAAATAGCTTTACGCTGCTCTGCTGTGTTCAGAAACATCTAGACTGGTACCTTGACAGTTGATTTATAGACTATTCTGATTTATGTTAAGAAATGTTTGAAGTGTTATGTCCACAGGTCGACTTGCCCCACGTCCTGTCTTCCCCAGCCCCTTTTCCTGCTTATAATGAGATTCTTGCAAATTAAAAAGTCCGCTGCGCTCGCCCCTGTTTAGAGCCCCATATAAACCCCTCTGACTCTCAATGAACAGACCTTGATCAGAACACTGATTGGTCTCATTCTTTGTTTGTCTGTCCCACTCATTCAGGTACGGTTCCCTCTCGGGTCTCAGTTGACTGAACCCCGCGGGCCGGGGCAGCACCCTATATTAGCTAATTGTACTTCCTCACTAAATGAGTTCCTGCCTGGATGGGTCTCCCTGACGGTCTGATTGTCCGCTGGAGGGAGGGCTGGGGCGGTCAGTCGGCCCTCTCCTTTCCCGGCTCGCCCTGGTCGGGGCGTGTTCTCTATCTCTCTTGCAGGTCGGGAGGGACCCCAGGGGACCTGTGGGACCTGGGAGGTTTAGCGCATTTTGCTGCCTTCCATGGTTATTGCTCAGCACCAAGGTCTGGTCCCAGGCGGAGCGGGTGGGGGCTAACCCTTCACTACTTCCACGGAATGGGGAAAGAGCAGGCTAAGCTATGAGAGAGGGGGCCGCTGGGCCCAAGCCAACCGGATTATAGTTGTACCATGTTACAGCCTTCAAGATGGTGGACTGGCCAGCGTGGGAGGTCAGGGCATGACCCAGGACACAGGGCACGCACACTTCTGAGCCTGGCCCTGCGCTCTGCAGGGCCGCCCCGTCCCATCCTGGCTCCCCCTGGCTCGTCTCCCCAGGAGGGAACCCACTGTTTGCCCCAAGCGTCCGTCCTGAGGGAGGCCCTCCCTCCTACATCCAGGGGCGCCCTCCCTCCCAGCTGGGGTCACCCCTGAGCTCCAAAGAGAGGGGTGGGGTGGCAGGTGCAGGTAAATGGCTGCCTCGTTCTGGGTGGCAGCCTAGTGAGTCAATGGTGCCCTCTGCAGCAACACAGCAAGGCCCTGCCAGTGGACAGTCAGGGACAAGGGCCCTAGGCCTGCCCCAAATGTTACTGAGAACTCAATGCAGAGCCACAGATGCTCACGTGGACAGGTGGCCATGGACCCACGATGGAAAGACCTGAGTCGTGGCCTGGTAAGGGAGTTTATTGACTGAGGAAGGAGGCCAGCAGGCCCCCAGAGAGCCAGTGGCATTTATGTGTGGACTATGGTGGCTCCGGGTGTGAAGGGACGTGGGGCAGTGCTTGAACTGGCCCCAGCTCTGCCTCACGCCCCCCGCCAGGGGAGCTCACGGGAGGGCGGTGGAGAAGCTCAGGAAGGAGGGGGTGGGCAGCCATCACAGCACGAAGCCCAGGAGCACGAGTGCCCCGGCCAGGGTCCAGGCGCTGACCCCTACCGGGACCCCCGGCATTGCACAGATCCTCATTGCAGCACCGCACCCGGAGTGAGGGACTTTAAGGACGTTAGGGAATTCACGGAAGCCAGGGACGACAGGGACGTCAGGGACATCAGGGGCGCCATGGACACCACGGACACCATGGACGCCAGGGACGCCAGGGACGCCAGGGACACCAGGGACGCCAGGGACACCAAGGACGCCCCCCAGCTGATCCCCTTCCTGAGGACAGTGAGGGGAGCAGAACTTGTTCTTCAGCCTCACCTCAGAATCTGCAAGAGAAAGGGAGGACGTGGTACCCCAGGGTCCAGGGCAGCCACAGCCAGGCGGCCAGGCCGGAGATCTCCACACCATGCCCAGAGGGAGAGACAGAGCCTGTCCAAGCCTTGGCCAGGCCAGCAGGCCCAGGGAGGCCACCCGGGCACAGGACCAAGGGAGTCTGCCCCTCAGGCTGCAGCCCTGCCCACGCCAGCCCGGCCCGGAGCCTGGTGTGGGAGGTGGGTGGGCTGTGGGGACGCCGACCCCGAGGGCAGGGCGGCCAGGGCAGGTGTAGAGAGCCATTGCAATCGCCATTACAAGATGGCGCTGGCATCCGCCTCCGTGGTTGTTTTTCTGAGTTGTTTATCTAAAAGTGTCCAGGAAGAGATTTGACTGTTCATGCCCTTAATGCATGATCGGAAGTATGCATGTAGCCATATTGCTGTGTGTCTGGAGTGTGCTGGAGACATGCTTGTAGTTAATTGGATGTTAGTGTTAAGGAAATAACTGTGATTGGTTAATAAGCCTATTTAAGGTCTATGCTTGAGGAAGTTGGGGTCGACCCAGCATGGCTGTACTAGCTTGCTGAATAAACTGCTGCTCGAGAAGAAGTTATCTTTGTCGTGTCCTTCCTTGCCGGCCGAGGGAGTCGCAACAGGCAGGGACCCCAGGAGCCCTGGAGTTCAGAGTTCTGGGAAGAGGGGCTTGGTCCACTAAGTAGCCATTTCACCAAGTGACCCCAGACTCACCCTGCCCTCCCCCAGAAGAGCCTGGGACTCACCCAGAATAGGCTCCACATCCTGGGTGACACTGACGCCCTGGGGGAAGGGACAGGTGGATGGCTGGCACGTGCTCTGGTCTTTGACACCCATACACTGGTAGCATTTCAGACTCTGAGCTGGAGAGAGGCCAAGGTCATGAGGCAGGGGTCTTCCCCAGCACAGGGCGGCCAGACCCCTCCCCTGCACAACACCCATACCCACCAGACCCCCCCACACCACCCATACCCACCAGACCCCACACACACCACCCATACCCACGAGACCCCACACACCACCTATACCCACCAGACCCCACACACCACCCATGCCCACCAGACCCCACACACCACCCATACCCACCAGACCCCACACACACCACCCATACCCACCAGACCCCACACACACCACCCATACCCACCAGACCCCACACACCACCCATACCCACCAGACCACCACACACACCACCCATACCCACCAGACCCCACACACCACCCATGCCCACCAGACCCCACACACCACCCATACCCACCAGACCCCACACACACCACCCATACCCACCAGACCACCACACACACCACCCATACCCACCAGACCCCACACACACCACCCATACCCACCAGACCCCACACACACCACCCATACCCACCAGACCCCACACACACCACCCATACCCACCAGACCCCACACACACCACCCATACCCACCAGACCACCACACACCACCCATACCCACCAGACCACCACACACCACCCATACCCACCAGACCCCCCCCCACACCACCCATACCCACCAGACCCCCCCCACACCACCCATACCCACCAGACCCCACACACTACCCATACCCACCAGACCCCACACACCACCCATACCCACCAGACCCCACACACACCACCCATACCCACCAGACCCCACACACACCACCCATACCCACCAGACCCCACACACACCACCCATACCCACCAGACCCCACACACACCACCCATACCCACCAGACCCCACACACCACCCATACCCACCAGACCCCACACACCACCCATACCCACCAGACCCCACACACACCACCCATACCCACCAGACCCCACACACACCACCCATACCCACCAGACCCCACACACCACCCATACCCACCAGACCACCACACACACTACCCATACCCACCAGACCCCACACACCACCCATACCCACCAGACCCCACACACCACCCATACCCACCAGACCCCACACACACCACCCATACCCACCAGACCCCACACACCACCCATACCCACCAGACTCCACACACACCACCCATACCCACCAGACCCCACACACACCACCCATACCCACCAGACCCCACACACACCACCCATACCCACCAGACCCCACACACACCACCCATACCCACCAGACCCCACACACACCACCCATACCCACCAGACCCCACACACCACCCATACCCACCAGACTCCACACACACCACCCATACCCACCAGACCCCACACACCACCCATACCCACCAGACTCCACACACACCACCCATACCCACCAGACCCCACACACACCACCCATACCCACCAGACCCCACACACACCACCCATACCCACCAGACCCCACACACCACCCATACCCACCAGACTCCACACACACCACCCATACCCACCAGACCCCACACACACCACCCATACCCACCAGACCCCACACACACCACCCATACCCACCAGACCCCACACACCACCCATACCCACCAGACCACCACACACACCACCCATACCCACCAGACCCCACACACACCACCCATACCCACCAGACCCCACACACACCACCCATACCCACCAGACCCCACACACACTACCCATACCCACCAGACTCCACACACACCACCCATACCCACCAGACCCCATACACACACCACCCATACCCACCAGACCCCACACACACCACCCATACCCACCAGACCCCCCACACACACTACCCATACCCACCAGACTCCACACACACCACCCATACCCACCAGACCCCATACACACACCACCCATACCCACCAGACCCCACACACACCACCCATACCCACCAGACCCCCCACACACACCACCCATACCCACCAGACCCCACACACCACCCATACCCACCAGACCCCACACACACCACCCATACCCACCAGACCACCACACACACCACCCATACCCACCAGACCCCCCCCACACACCACCCATACCCACCAGACCCCACACACCACCCATACCCACCAGACCCCACACAGCACCCATACCCACCAGACCCCCTCACACCACGCATATGCACCAGCCGAGGGGCAGAGGACAGGGCAGAGGCCCTCCTGCCAGTTATCTCCACCCAGGGCCTGGGCAGGGGCCATGCTGTCCAGACACGCTGGCTGGGTCCTGCCCTCTCCGGCACCCAGCCCAGGAGAGGGCACAGGGTTTGCCTGGGGCGAATGAGTGAGGGGCGGTGGGGGGGTGGGGCAGAGGCACCTCCGGCTCCGCAGGCTTGTGCCTCCTCCCCTGCCTGGCCTCCAGCTGACCCCAGGGGCCAGCTGCCCACTTGGACAGGAACTGGAAACCAACGTTCACCCCGAGCTGTCTGCCCAGCTCACCTCTCTCTGCACACAGTAGGACTGCAAGCAGGATGATGGTGGAGGTCTTCATGGCGGGGGAACTGCTCACCCTGGGTGGAGGGGCACAGAGACAAAGCCAGGCATTGGCGTGGGCCGAAGCGCCCCCTCCAGGGCCAGCACGTGTCCTGGACGGCACACGAGCAGACCCAGCCTGTGGACAGCTCCACGCAGGAAGGTGAGCTGTCTGCTTCCTTCCTTCCTGTGCTCCCAATCCCGTCCCCACCGCCAGGCAGAGCCCAGGGCTGCAGCCCAGCTGCCCTGCCCTGACCCACCTGTCCTCAGGTCCTCTTGCTGGCCAGGCAGCGGGCGAGTGGGGCTGGAGCAGAGGCGCCCAGGGGAGCCCTGCCTTGATGAGCATCTCCCTCTGTGCTGGCCCCGCCCAGCCGCTGTGCAGGGATTTGTTTGTTGCTCTGAACACCTCCTCCAGCCCTGGGCCCTGGAGGAAGAGCTGTGGTGTTCCTGGCGTCAAGACTTCAACACAAAGCCCACGTCTAGATGTAAAGTCCCCAAGTCTGGGCTCCACAGAGCAGGGGAAAGCCAGGGTCGACCCCTGCAGGGGCTGCAGCCTGTGTGTGCAGCCGGGGATACCGGGCAGCGCCGGGCACATCCTGGCACAGGGTGGATGGTCCCCAGGGTCCCAGAGGGAAGAACACACTGCTAGAGCCTCAGCCATGGCACAACGGCTGAACTCTCTTGACCATCTCGTGGGCCAAGTTATAGTTATTTTCCAGTGTCTATTGAATAGCACGACTGTATTTGTTTGTCCTTCCTCCTCCCTTTCTGAGCCTCCCCTTTCCCCCCTTCAAAGAAAAAAAGAAAGCAAAACAAACATTACCACCACCACCACCACCACCCCCAATCCACGCTTCCATCCCACGCAGTATTGTGAGTGCTCACAGGAGTTGTGTCTTTGTGGTCGTGCCTGGGTATCTCGGACAGACTGTGTGTGAGCGCCCGGAGCCCTGGGTAATGTATCCTGTCTAGTTACACTTTGGATCTCACTGTGTCGAGGCCAGCTCAGTGCTCCAGGGAGTCCCTGCGTTCCCAGCGCCTCAGCTTCAGTGCCCCTTCTAGCTGCAGAGCCAAGCACGTAAACCAGTGACTTTGGCTTTTGTGGCTTCCATCCTGAATTGTGTTTTTCTTTCCTTGCCCACCCTTGCTGGGCCACGGCTCCCTCTTCCTGCCCCTGGCTCCCTGCCCTCCCCACCCTAGCTGCCCAGAGCGGGCACCTGCCAGGTCTCACAGGGCTCCCAGCACGGCCATGTACAGCATTCTTGTTCTTTCTTCTTTCAGTTGTATGGGGGTTTGAACTCAGGGCCTCTTGCGTGCTAGGAAGGCGTGTTATCATCCTAGTCACGGACATGGCCCTTTTTGCTTTAGCTTTTGGATAGGGTTTGGTGTTCTCGCTTGGAGCCAGCCTTGGGGTGAAGTCTTCCCATCAATAACTCCGGGGTAGCTGCGGTGACAGGTACATAGGCCACACCTGGCTTCTTTTCCTGAAATGGAGTCTTAACATTTTGTTCCAGCTGGATTTGAGCTGAAATCCTCTCCATCTCCATTCTGCAAGTAGGCATAAGCCAGCATGCCAGAACTTCTCTTCTGGGGGCAACTTTTGCTGCATCCTCTCACTATCACCCCTTCTCATCTCCAGTCTCTCTGCAATGTGTGGCCCCAAGGACAGCTCTGCCAGAATTGTGTGTGTGTGTGTGTGTGTGTGTGTGTGTGTGTGTGTGTGTGTGTGTGTATGTGTGTACTGGGGTTTGAGCTCAGGATTTTGTTCTTGCTAGATATTCACTAAACCACCAGAGGAATGCCATTATTTCATCATGCTTTTGCTATGTTTTGAATAAGGTCTTGTTTTTCTCCCAGGCAGGCCTGCATCATGATTTATAAACACAAAGAACACACGAATAAACAGTTGAAGAAACTCAAAGAGAAGACACATGAACAGCCGAACTAAGTGTGGCATCAATGAAGGATATGAAAGAGGGATTCAGTAATGATCCAAAAAACTCCCCCAAAGAATCCATCTGGTCCTGGAAATGCTAAAGCTTGGCAAGTCAAGCAAAAACGCTGTCTCAAGCCTCTCCAGTAGAGGGAGGCACAGTGAAGCAGCAGGATGTGGGGAGAAGATACGTGTGTTAGAATAGTCAAGTAAAGAGCAGAGCGCAAAAGAAAAACAAAGAAAAGTAATACCTCTGGGAAACTACCAAGAATCCAAACTTAAGAATCATGGGGATAGAGAAAGAAGAAGAGATAAAGCTGAAGGGACAGAAAACATGACTAGAATACAGCACTGTGTTTAGCAAAAGTGGCTCATGCCTGCAGTCCCAGCTACGCAGGAGATGGAGGTCTGGGGACCCTGGCTCGAGGCCAGCCTGGGCAGGAAAGTCTCTGGGACTTTCTGGACATGGAGGGAGAGCACGAGCTTTGGGCACTGGTAGCTCACACTCTATCTTGGTTCCGAGCCAGCCTAGGCAGGAGAGTCTGTGAGACTCTGATCTCCAGTTAACCACTAGAAAACAGAATATGGTGCTGTGGCTCAAAGTGGAGTGCTCGTCTTGAGCAGAAGAGCCAAGGGACAGGGCCTTGGCACTGAGTCCAAGTCCCACAACTGACAAAGCCAAAGCTCAGTGAGGGCATCCAGGTGCAGAGTTCATGTCCCAGGACTGGCACACACACCTTGCACACGCATTGCAAGACCCACCCCCACCCCATCACCTCAGGCACATAGAGACATCAGGCAAAATAACGGTGGTGTAGATGCTGGACTGCAGGTGCAGCATTCCCTGGGCCCAACCACAAGCTCCTGTGCCCTGGGGTGACACTCCCCTGGGGACCTGGCCATATCCGGACCCACTCCGCAGACCAGAAGGTCCTCTGATTTCAGAACTATTGACCCAAAGCCTATGAAAGCCCAGCCGCTGACCTCCCTTCCCCACCCCCCATCCACGCCAGATTTGCTGTTCTCCATCCCAGCTCCCCAACTCACCTCACTCTGCCCATCCCTGCCTTCTCTGCCCCTTCCTGCCGGCCTGTCTCCCCTCGGTGAGAGGCGGGGCGGGGCTGGACCGGCCCACTCAAGTCCATGTCCCCGTCACCCTGCGTTAAATAGATTCTACTGGACAAGTTCGGGGCGTTTCCAAGCAAGCCTCGTCATTATAAAAGACATTTACTAAGATTGCTCAGTTGTGTAATTCAACCCTAACGCCAGAAGAAAAAGAGCATCTTAAAGTCACGGGCGCACGCTGGCAGGCTGAGACTCTCCCTTCCCCTCGCTAGGGTCACCTGCCCGGCAGAGGGCGTGCATCAAAACATTCACTCATGGTCACCCGAGGTCCCCAGACACACCCCACGCCCTGGGCCTCGGCCACCTCACAGAGGCCATTACTCAGTGCAGGAATGTGGGTGTCTCCTCAGCAGAGGGCCCCCTCCTCCTGCGTGCTCCTCACGAGGGGTGCACACACACCCCACGTCAGGACAAAGTCACAGCAGTGGGAAAAGGGGCCGTGAGCCTCACAGTGAGTCCAGACATGGCTTTGGAGGTTTCTAAGGGCAGGGAGGCAGAGGCGAGAAGAGAGGGAGAACACGAGAGGGAGCAGGACAGAAAGGAGGGACAGCTGCCTTCGGAAAGGCCCTTCCCCTCTGCTACAAGGAGGCGGGGTCACCCCCCCACCTCTGGCCAGGTCCTCGCTTCAAGTGCAATTGATGGGACCTTGGACCAGGGAGTACCCAAACCGGAACCCTCCACACGGGCTGACCTGGCGGTGGATAAGGGGGCACGGGAAATGAGAGTGCCCTGTGACCCGCCCGGCCCCAGCTGGACTTCCCGGCCCCATCCTTCCCCTCCCACCCTGTCCCATGCCAGGATACAATGAGGAAGCCGGGCTCCCTGCCCCAAGCCTAATCTTCACACAGTTCTGTGGAAGTTAGGGTCAAAGGTGTGGTGGCAGTTGAAATAGAGGGCATCTCCAGCCTCCTGACTTCCTGGAGCGGTCCCTCCAGCCCTACCCGGGGACCCGGTACAGGGCTCACAGGGCACCCTTTAAGCCCCTTGGCACTCCTGCCATTCCTGGTCAGCTTGGAATTCTCGTCTCCTGGGCTCCTTTCTTGTCGCGGCTCGGTGCCCGGCACGGCCGTGAGCAGGGGGCCTGGCCGCTAAGCTGGATGTCCCCTTACACCCTGCTCTCTTAAACCCGTCAAAGCAAAGGAGGTAAAGCTGGCATGCGATTGAGGAGATTAAGAGATGCAAAGAAAAAGAAAAGTTAGCTTAAAAAAGGAGCCTTGGAAAGGGAAATTGAGGAAACAAAACCAATTGGTTTCCTTTGGATAAGCAAGGCTCTGGAAAATCTCCCCTGCCCCCCAATCCCAACTCTCCACCCCTTCCTCCTTGCCTTCCCTATTATTAAACAGACACCTCCTTTAAATCGCCAATAACTTCCGGCTCCGAAGCCTTAGAACTGACTGGTTTATTAATGACAACTCTTCCACGCTCTCCCGGACAGCAGGACCTGCCAGAACTCCGGGCGAGCAGGGCGCCCAGCTCCTCCTGCACACACGGAGACCCCAGACCCGACCCCACCCTTCCCAACCTCAGGGCCCCTCACTCACCTGCCCGACGGCATGTGGCTGGTACCCCAATGTACCTCAACATCTGATGAGCTCACAAAGCCACTAGACATGCTTGGGTAACACGCAAGGAGTGACCTTTGTGGCCTTGGCTTTGAGTCTCCCCCTGGGCCCTCCGGTGTGAGCCTGTGGCCTCCCAGGCTTGTTGGTGTGGCGGCACTCCCTCGTCCCCCCTTGCCCGGACTGATGGTGGCTGCCCCTCCAGACTGGCCCCAGCGAGAGCCGCTTCTCTTCTTCTGCGACATAACTTAGTCTATGGTGCCATCCCTACACTCCAGCCCTCGACCTCCCCACCTTTTGGGTTCTGTTCCAACCCTACCTTCTTCTAACACTTCTGCTTCCCGGGTCCGAGTCCCATCCCTGATCCACAGTGGCTCCCGTGGTCTGTCCGCTCCCCTGACCTCGGACATGCCTAACTTAATCACCACACGTCCCCCAAGGACCCTGCATTTTGTCCTGTCGACTCTGCTACTCAAACGCTTCCCCTCCCACCCCTGTGCAGGGGTGAACACGGTTCCAGGCCTCGCCCCCTCCCAGGGAAGGACGAGGCACCCACCGTGAGCGGCTCCTCCCACGGACCCCGTGCAGGTCCAGTGTGGAGCTGCACCTGGAGGAGCCTGGCCCCATCAGAAGGTGGAGTCTCCCATGGGGCTGCTGGTGGCAAGGGGAGAGGCACACCTTCAGACTCAACCACGACCTCCCCAGGTGCATGGGGAGAAGAGGAGCGTGGAGTCACCTAGGGGACAAATGCCACATTTCCCCATATTTCACCTGGGTGCAGGTGGGGTCTGGGTGTGGAGTGGGGGCTGGGTGTGGGGTGGGTCTGCGTGTGGGGTGGGGTCTGGGTGCAGGTGGGGTCTGGGTGTGGGGTGGTCTGGGTGCAGGTGGTTCTGGGTGTGAGGTGGTCTGGGTGCAGGTAGGTCTGGGTGTGGGGTGGTCTGGGTGCAGGTGGTTCTGGGTGTGGGGTGGTCTGGGTGCAGGTGGTTCTGCATGTGGGTGGGGTCTGGGTGCAGGAGGGTCTGGGTGTGGGGTGGGGTCTGGGTGTGGGGTGGGTCTGGGTGTGAAGGGGGCTTGGTGCAGGTGGGTCTGGGCGTGGGGTGGGGTCTGGGCGTGGGGTGGGGTCTGGGTGTGGGGTGGGTCTGCGTGTGGGGTGGGGTCTGGGTGCGGGGTGGGTCTGGGTGTGGGGTGGGGTCTGGGTGTGGGGTGGGTCTGGGTGCAGGTGGGTCTGCGTGTGGGGTGGGGTCTGGGTGCAGGTGGGTCTGGGTGTGGGGTAGGTCTGGGTGTGGGATGGGTCTGGGTGTGAAGGGGGCTCGGTGCAGGCCGGTCTGGGCGTGGGGTTGGGTCTGGGTGTGGGGTGAGTCTGGGTGTAGAGTGGGGTCTCGGCGTGGGGTGGGGTCTGGGTGTGGGTTGGGTCTGGGTGCGGGGTGGTTCTGGGTGTGGGGTGGGGTCTGGGCATGGGGTGGGGTCTGAGTGTGGGGTGGGTCTGGGTACAGGTGGTTCTGGGTGTGGGGTGGTCTGGGTGCAGGTGGTTCTGAGTGTGGGGTGGTCTGGGTGCAGGTGGTTCTGGGTGTGGGGTGGTCTGGGTGCAGGTGGTTCTGGGTGTGGGGTGGTCTGGGTGTGGGGTGGTCTGGGTGCAGGTGGGTCTGGGTGTGGGGTGGTCTGGGTGCAGGTGGGTCTGGGTGTGGGGTGGTCTGGGTGTGGGGTGGTCTGGGTGCAGGTGGGTCTGGGTGTGGGGTGGTCTGGGTGTGGGGTGGTCTGGGTGCAGGTGGGTCTGGGTGTGGGGTTGGTCTGGGTGCTGGTGGTTCTGGGTGTGGGGTGGTCTGGGTGCAGGTGGGTCTGGGTGTGGGGTGGTCTGGGTGCAGGTGGGTCTGGGTGTGGGGTGGTCTGGGTGTGGGGTGGTCTGGGTGCCCTCTGATGGCAGGATTCTCCTAGCTGGGCAGATGGCCGCTCTCCCCCCTGCCCCAGCACCTGTGCTTAGCCACCCAGAGCCCAGCCTTAGCCAAGCACTGACACATGTCAGCCCCGTGAGTGTGTTTGATGGGGTGTGTGAGTGTGTGTCCATGCTGGTGATGCCTCCTCCTCACCAATACACACGTGTGACCATATGCTGTGGTGTGCAGTGTGAGGATGTGCAGGGGTGTGTGTGAGGATGGTGTGTGTTAGCAGAGGATCACCCTGGACCCATGACCTGGGGAGCCCCGCTGACACACTCACACTGTGACCCCCCACTGACACACTCACACTGTGACCCCCCGCTGACACACTCACACTGTGACCCCCCACTGACACACTCACACTGTGACCCCCCCGCTGACACACTCACACTGTGACCCCCCCCGCTGACATACACTGTGACCCCCGCTGACACACTCACACTCTGTGATCCCACTGACACACTCACACTGTGACCCCACTGACACACTCAAACTCTGTGACCCCCACTGACACACTTACACACTGTGACCTCCTCTGACACACTCACACTCTGACCCCCGCTGACACACTCACACTGTGACCCCCGCTGACACACTCAAACTCTGTGACCCCCACGGACACACTCACACACTGTGACCTCCTCTGACACACTCACACTCTGACCCCCGCTGACACACTCACACTGTGACCCCCACTGACACACTCACACTGTGACCCCCCACTGACATACACTGTAACCCCGTTGACACACTCACACTGTGACCACTCACACTCTGTGACCCCCGCTGACACACATACTCTGTGACCCCTGCTAACACACTCACACTGTGACCCCTGCTGACACACACACACTGTGACCCCTGCTGACACACTCACACTGTGACCCCCGCTGACACACACACACTGTGACCTCTGCTGACACACACACACTGTGACCACTCACACTCTGTGACCCCCGCTGACACACTCACACTGTGACCCCCGCTGACACACACACACTGTGACCTCTGCTGATACACACACACTGTGACCACTCACACTCTGTGACCCCCGCTGACACACACTCTGTGACCCCTGCTGACACACTCACACTGTGACCCCTGCTGACACACACACACTGTGACCTCTGCTGACACACACACTGTGACCCCTGCTGACACACTCACACTGTGACCCCTGCTGACACACACACACTGTGACCTCTGCTGACACACACACACTGTGACCCCTGCTGACACACACACACTGTGACCTCTGCTGACACACACACACTGTGACCCCTGCTGACACACACACACTGTGACCTCTGCTGACACACTCACACTGTGACCCCTGCTGACACACTTACACTCTGTGACCCCCCACTGACACACTCACACTCTGACCCCCGCTGACACACTCATACTCTGACCCCCGCTGACACACTCATACTCTGACCCCTGCTGACACACTCACACTCTGACCCCCGCTGACACACTCATACTCTGACGCCCGCTGACACACTGCCAGCAAACAGCAGGCTTCTGTGTCACCGTGGAGTTGGAAGGCGTGACTCTGAGGGCGGTGGAGCAGAGGCCAGGGTCCGGCCCGGCGGGGGTTCTGATGGGCGCATGAGAGGGCGGTGGGCCTTTTCTACCAGGGGTCAGAACGACGTGCAAAGAAAGGTGGGCCGTGCTGCCGCCCAAGCCCTCACCCCACGTGCCCGCGCCTCAACTCTGGGCCACTCCACCCATCTCCCGCTGCGCCCCCCCTCTCAGCGGCCGGATTCTGGAATGCTCCAGAACTTTCTGGACGTGGCTCCTAACTTCATTTCTAGCTTCTCCAAACCCCACAGATCCCCTCACGGTGTGGAGGAGTGGAACCGAGACGCCTCCCGAGTCAGCAGGACAGCACACGTGGGGCTGTGGTGCAGGGGCGGGGGCCCGGCACTGCCTCCCGGGGCGAGGCGGGGGCACTGGCGGCGCCTCAGGGCCTGCCCAGCAGACGGGGCACCGTCAGATGTGGACTCCAGGAGACAATTCAAATGGTGAGCGCCAGGGCTCTCAAGAAAAACTCCAAAACCCCAGACCCAGAAGAGACTCACACACATCCACCGCACGGCGCCACACAGCACTGAGGAGTCTTGGGGTGTGTTGTTGTTGTGAGCCCGAGCCCTGTCTGGTGGGCCGTCCTCGTGGCCCCGGCGTCAGCCATGCCCCCACTCACAGCATCCAAGTTGCTACTGGAGCTCTGCTTCCAGGATGAGCTCTGCACCGTGGAGGGGGGGCTCTGTGGTTTGCATCCTGGAAGGCTGCGTGATACAGGCCCACGGCTGGAGGCTGGGTCCCCAGAGCAGAGCTGTGGGAGCAGAGTGCTGGTGAGAGGCCGGCTCTGCCGGAGGTTTACATGTCATTGTTAACATGGCTCTGCGGGAGGTTTACATGTCATAGTGGACGTGGCTGTGTGGAGGTTTTCCTGTCATTGTGGACGTGGCTGTGTGGAGGTTTTCCTGTCATTGTGGACGTGGCTGTGTGGAGGTTTTCCTGTCATTGTGGACGTGGCTGTGTGGAGGTTTTCATGTCATTGTGGACGTGGCTGTGTGGAGGTTTTCATGTACTTGTGGACGTGGCTGTGTGGGGGTTTTCATGTCATTGCGGACGTGGCTGTGTGGAAGTTTTCATGTCATTGCGGACGTGGCTGTGTGGAGGTTTTCATGTCATTGTGGACGTGGCTGTGTGGAGGTTTTCATGTCATTGTGGACGTGGCTGTGTGGAGGTTTTCATGTCATTGTGGACGTGGCTCTGCGGGAGGTTTTCATGTCATTGTGGACGTGGCTCTGCGGGAGGTTTACATGTCATTGTGGACGTGGCTGTTTGGAGGTTTGCATGTCATTGTGGACGTGGCTGTGTGGAGGTTTTCCTGTCATTGTGGACGTGGCTGTGTGGAGGTTTTCCTGTCATTGTGGACGTGGCTGTGTGGAGGTTTTCATGTACTTGTGGACGTGGCTGTGTGGAGGTTTTCATGTACTTGTGGACGTGGCTGTGTGGAGGTTTTCATGTCATTGTGGACGTGGCTGTGTGGAGGTTTTCATGTCATTGTGGACGTGGCTCTGCGGGAGGTTTTCATGTCATTGTGGACGTGGCTCTGCGGGAGGTTTACATGTCATTGTGGACGTGGCTGTTTGGAGGTTTGCATGTCATTGTGGACGTGGCTGTGTGGAGGTTTTCATGTCATTGTGGACGTGGCTGTGTGGAGGTTTTCATGTCATTGTGGACGTGGCTGTGTGGAGGTTTTCATGTCATTGTGGACGTGGCTGTGTGGAGGTTTTCATGTCATTGTGGACGTGGCTGTGTGGAGGTTTTCATGTCATTGTGGACGTGGCTGTGTGGAGGTTTTCATGTCGTTTTGGACGTGGCTCTGCGGGAGATTTTCATGTCATTGTGGACGTGGCTCTGCGGGAGGTTTACATGTCATTGTGGACGTGGCTGTTTGGAGGTTTGCATGTCATTGTGGACGTGGCTGTGTGGAGGTTTTCCTGTCATTGTGGACGTGGCTGTGTGGAGGTTTTCCTGTCATTGTGGACGTGGCTGTGTGGAGGTTTTCATGTCATTGTGGACGTGGCTGTGTGGAGGTTTTCATGTACTTGTGGACGTGGCTGTGTGGAGGTTTTCCTGTCATTGTGGACGTGGCTGTTTGGAGGTTTTCATGTCATTGTGGACGAGGCTGTGTGGAGGTTTTCATGAGGTGTGGACGTGGCTGTGTGGAGGTTTTCATGTCATTGTGGACGTGGCTGTGTGGAGGTTTTCAATGAGGTTTGGACGTGGCTGTGTGGAGGTTTTCATGTCATTGTGGACGTGGCTGTGTGGAGGTTTTAATGTCCTTGTGGACGTGGCTGTGTGGAGGTTTTCATGTCATTGTGGACGTGGCTGTGTGGAGGTTTTCCTGTCATTGTGGACGTGGCTGTGTGGAGGTTTTCATGAGGTGTGGACGTGGCTGTGTGGAGGTTTTCATGTCATTGTGGACGTGGCTGTGTGGAGGTTTTCATGAGGTGTGGACGTGGCTGTGTGGAGGTTTTCATGTCATTGTGGACGTGGCTGTGTGGAGGTTTTCAATGAGGTTTGGACGTGGCTGTGTGGAGGTTTTCATGTCATTGTGGACGTGGCTGTGTGGAGGTTTTAATGTCCTTGTGGACGTGGCTGTGTGGAGGTTTTCATGTCATTGTGGACGTGGCTGTGTGGAGGTTTTCCTGTCATTGTGGACGTGGCTGTGTGGAGGTTTTCATGTCATTGTGGACGTGGCTGTGTGGAGGTTTTCATGTCATTGTGGACGTGGCTGTTTGGAGGTTTTCATGTCATTGTGGACGTGGCTGTGTGGAGGTTTTCATGTCATTGTGGACGTGGCTGTGTGGGGGTTTTCCTGTCATTGCGGACGTGACTGTGTGGGGGTTTTCATGTCATTGCGGACGTGGCTGTGTGGGGGTTTTCATGTCATTGCGGACGTGGCTGTGTGGGGGTTTTCATGTCATTGCGGACGTGGCTGTGTGGAGGTTTTCATGTCATTGCGGACGTGGCTGTGTGGAGGTTTTCATGTCATTGCGGACGTGGCTGTGTGGAGGTTTGCATGTCATTGCGGACGTGGCTGTGTGGAGGTTTTCCTGTCATTGCGGACGTGGCTGTGTGGAGGTTTTCCTGTCATTGTGGACGTGGCTGTGTGGAGGTTTTCCTGTCATTGTGGACGTGGCTGTGTGGAGGTTTTCATGTCATTGTGGACGTGGCTGTGTGGAGGTTTTCCTGTCATTGTGGACGTGGCTGTGTGGAGGTTTTCCTGTCATTGTGGACGTGGCTCTGCGGGAGGTTTTCATGTCATTGTGGACGTGGCTCTGCGGGATGTTTACATGTCATTGTGGACGTGGCTGTTTGGAGGTTTGCATGTCATTGTGGACGTGGCTGTGTGGAGGTTTTCCTGTCATTGTGGACGTGGCTGTGTGGAGGTTTTCATGTCATTGTGGACGTGGCTGTGTGGACGTTTTCCTGTCATTGTGGACGTGGCTGTGTGGAGGTTTTCATGTCATTGTGGACGTGGCTGTGTGGAGGTTTTCATGTCATTGTGGACGTGGCTGTGTGGAGGTTTTAATGTCCTTGTGGACGTGGCTGTGTGGAGGTTTTCATGTCATTGTGGACGTGGCTGTGTGGAGGTTTTCCTGTCATTGTGGACGTGGCTGTGTGGAGGTTTTCCTGTCATTGTGGACGTGGCTGTGTGGAGGTTTTCATGTCATTGTGGACGTGGCTGTTTGGAGGTTTTCATGTCATTGTGGACGTGGCTGTGTGGAGGTTTTCATGTCATTGTGGACGTGGCTGTGTGGAGGTTTTCCTGTCATTGTGGACGTGGCTGTGTGGAGGTTTTCATGTCATTGCGGACGTGGCTGTGTGGGGGTTTTCATGTACTTGCGGACGTGGCTGTGTGGGGGTTTTCATGTCATTGCGAACGTGGCTGTGTGGAGGTTATCATGTCATTGCGGACGTGGCTGTGTGGAGGTTTTCATGTCATTGCGGACGTGGCTGTGTGGAGGTTTTCATGTCATTGCGGACGTGGCTGTGTGGAGGTTTTCATGTCATTGTGGACGTGGCTGTGTGGAGGTTTTCATGTCATTGTGGACGTGGCTGTGTGGAGGTTTTCATGTCATTGTGGACGTGGCTGTGTGGAGGTTTTCATGTCATTGTGGACGTGGCTGTGTGGAGGTTTTCATGTCATTGTGGACGTGGCTGTGTGGAGGTTTTCATGAGGTGTGGACGTGGCTGTGTGGAGATTTTCATGTCATTGTGGACGTGGCTGTGTGGAGGTTTTCATGTCATTGTGGACGTGGCTGTGTGGAGGTTTTCATGTCATTGTGGACGTGGCTGTGTGGAGGTTTTCATGTCATTGTGGACGTGGCTGTGTGGAGGTTTTCATGTCATTGTGGACGTGGTTGTGTGGAGGTTTTCATGAGGTGTGGACGTGGCTGTGTGGAGGTTTTCATGTCATTGTGGACGTGGCTGTTTGGAGGTTTTCATGTCATTGTGGACATGGCTGTTTGGAGGTTTTCATGTCATTGTGGACGTGGCTGTGTGGAGATTTTCCTGTCATTGTGGATGTGGCTGTGTGGAGGTTTTCATGTCATTGTGGACGTGGCTGTGTGGAGGTTTTCATGTACTTGTGGACTTGGCTGTGTGGGGGTTTTCATGTCATTGTGGACGTGGCTGTGTGGAGGTTTTCATGTCATTGTGGACGTGGCTGTGTGGAGGTTTTCATGTCGTTTTGGACGTGGCTCTGCGGGAGGTTTTCATGTCATTGTGGACGTGGCTCTGCGGGAGGTTTACATGTCATTGTGGACGTGGCTGTTTGGAGGTTTGCATGTCATTGTGGACGTGGCTGTGTGGAGGTTTTCCTGTCATTGTGGACGTGGCTGTGTGGAGGTTTTCCTGTCATTGTGGACGTGGCTGTGTGGAGGTTTTCATGTCATTGTGGACGTGGCTGTGTGGAGGTTTTCATGTACTTGTGGACGTGGCTGTGTGGAGGTTTTCCTGTCATTGTGGACGTGGCTGTGTGGAGGTTTTCATGTCATTGTGGACGAGGCTGTGTGGAGGTTTTCATGAGGTGTGGACGTGGCTGTGTGGAGGTTTTCATGTCATTGTGGACGTGGCTGTGTGGAGGTTTTAATGTCCTTGTGGACGTGGCTGTGTGGAGGTTTTCATGTCATTGTGGACGTGGCTGTGTGGAGGTTTTCCTGTCATTGTGGACGTGGCTGTGTGGAGGTTTTCATGAGGTGTGGACGTGGCTGTGTGGAGGTTTTCATGTCATTGTGGACGTGGCTGTGTGGAGGTTTTCATGAGGTGTGGACGTGGCTGTGTGGAGGTTTTCATGTCATTGTGGACGTGGCTGTGTGGAGGTTTTCAATGAGGTTTGGACGTGGCTGTGTGGAGGTTTTCATGTCATTGTGGACGTGGCTGTGTGGAGGTTTTAATGTCCTTGTGGACGTGGCTGTGTGGAGGTTTTCATGTCATTGTGGACGTGGCTGTGTGGAGGTTTTCCTGTCATTGTGGACGTGGCTGTGTGGAGGTTTTCATGAGGTGTGGACGTGGCTGTGTGGAGGTTTTCATGTCATTGTGGACGTGGCTGTGTGGAGGTTTTCATGAGGTGTGGACGTGGCTGTGTGGAGGTTTTCATGTCATTGTGGACGTGGCTGTGTGGAGGTTTTCAATGAGGTTTGGACGTGGCTGTGTGGAGGTTTTCATGTCATTGTGGACGTGGCTGTGTGGAGGTTTTAATGTCCTTGTGGACGTGGCTGTGTGGAGGTTTTCATGTCATTGTGGACGTGGCTGTGTGGAGGTTTTCCTGTCATTGTGGACGTGGCTGTGTGGAGGTTTTCATGTCATTGTGGACGTGGCTGTGTGGAGGTTTTCATGTCATTGTGGACGTGGCTGTTTGGAGGTTTTCATGTCATTGTGGACGTGGCTGTGTGGAGGTTTTCATGTCATTGTGGACGTGGCTGTGTGGGGGTTTTCCTGTCATTGCGGACGTGGCTGTGTGGGGGTTTTCATGTCATTGCGGACGTGGCTGTGTGGGGGTTTTCATGTCATTGCGGACGTGGCTGTGTGGGGGTTTTCATGTCATTGCGGACGTGGCTGTGTGGAGGTTTTCATGTCATTGCGGACGTGGCTGTGTGGAGGTTTTCATGTCATTGCGGACGTGGCTGTGTGGAGGTTTGCATGTCATTGCGGACGTGGCTGTGTGGAGGTTTTCCTGTCATTGCGGACGTGGCTGTGTGGAGGTTTTCCTGTCATTGTGGACGTGGCTGTGTGGAGGTTTTCCTGTCATTGTGGACGTGGCTGTGTGGAGGTTTTCATGTCATTGTGGACGTGGCTGTGTGGAGGTTTTCCTGTCATTGTGGACGTGGCTGTGTGGAGGTTTTCATGTCATTGTGGACGTGGGTGTGTGGAGGTTTTCATGTACTTGTGGACGTGGCTGTGTGGGGGATTTCATGTCATTGCGGACGTGGTATGTGGATGTTTTCATGTCATTGTGGACGTGGCTGTGTGGAGGTTTTCATGTCATTGTGGACGTGGCTCTGCGGGAGGTTTTCATGTCATTGTGGACGTGGCTCTGCGGGATGTTTACATGTCATTGTGGACGTGGCTGTTTGGAGGTTTGCATGTCATTGTGGACGTGGCTGTGTGGAGGTTTTCCTGTCATTGTGGACGTGGCTGTGTGGAGGTTTTCCTGTCATTGTGGACGTGGCTGTGTGGACGTTTTCCTGTCATTGTGGACGTGGCTGTGTGGAGGTTTTCATGTCATTGTGGACGTGGCTGTGTGGAGGTTTTCATGTCATTGTGGACGTGGCTGTGTGGAGGTTTTAATGTCCTTGTGGACGTGGCTGTGTGGAGGTTTTCATGTCATTGTGGACGTGGCTGTGTGGAGGTTTTCCTGTCATTGTGGACGTGGCTGTGTGGAGGTTTTCCTGTCATTGTGGACGTGGCTGTGTGGAGGTTTTCATGTCATTGTGGACGTGGCTGTGTGGAGGTTTTCCTGTCATTGTGGACGTGGCTGTGTGGAGGTTTTCATGTCATTGCGGACGTGGCTGTGTGGGGGTTTTCATGTACTTGCGGACGTGGCTGTGTGGGGGTTTTCATGTCATTGCGGACGTGGCTGTGTGGAGGTTATCATGTCATTGCGGACGTGGCTGTGTGGAGGTTTTCATGTCATTGCGGACGTGGCTGTGTGGAGGTTTTCATGTCATTGCGGACGTGGCTGTGTGGAGGTTTTCATGTCATTGTGGACGTGGCTGTGTGGAGGTTTTCATGTCATTGTGGACGTGGCTGTGTGGAGGTTTTCATGTCATTGTGGACGTGGCTGTGTGGAGGTTTTCATGTCATTGTGGACGTGGCTGTGTGGAGGTTTTCATGTCATTGTGGACGTGGCTGTGTGGAGGTTTTCATGTCATTGTGGACGTGGCTGTGTGGAGGTTTTCATGAGGTGTGGACGTGGCTGTGTGGAGATTTTCATGTCATTGTGGACGTGGCTGTGTGGAGGTTTTCATGTCATTGTGGACGTGGCTGTGTGGAGGTTTTCATGTCATTGTGGACGTGGCTGTGTGGAGGTTTTCATGTCATTGTGGACGTGGCTGTGTGGAGGTTTTCATGTCATTGTGGACGTGGTTGTGTGGAGGTTTTCATGAGGTGTGGACGTGGCTGTGTGGAGGTTTTCATGTCATTGTGGACGTGGCTGTTTGGAGGTTTTCATGTCATTGTGGACATGGCTGTTTGGAGGTTTTCATGTCATTGTGGACGTGGCTGTGTGGAGATTTTCCTGTCATTGTGGATGTGGCTGTGTGGAGGTTTTCATGTCATTGTGGACGTGGCTGTGTGGAGGTTTTCATGTACTTGTGGACTTGGCTGTGTGGGGGTTTTCATGTCATTGCGGACGTGGCTATATGGAAGTTTTCATGTCATTGTGGACGTGGCTGTGTGGAGGTTTTCATGTCATTGCGGAAGTGGCTATGTGGAAGTTTTCATGTCATTGTGGACGTGGCTGTGTGGAGGTTTTCATGTCATTGTGGACGTGGCTGTGTGGAGGTTTTCATGTCATTGTGGACGTGGCTGTGTGGAGGTTTTCCTGTCATTGTGGACGTGGCTGTCTGGAGGTTTTCCTGTCATTGTGGACGTGGCTGTGTGGAGGTTTTCATGTCATTGTGGACGTGGCTGTGTGGAGGTTTTCATGTCATTGTGGACGTGGCTGTGTGGAGGTTTTCATATCATTGTGGACGTGGCTGTGTGGAGGTTTTCATGAGGTGTGGACGTGGCTGTGTGGAGGTTTTCATGTCATTGTGGACGTGGCTGTGTGGAGGTTTTCATGTCATTGTGGACGTGGCTGTGTGGAGGTTTTCATGAGGTGTGGACGTGGATGTGTGGAGGTTTTCATGTCATTGTGGACGTGGCTGTGTGGAGGTTTTCATGTCATTGTGGACGTGGCTGTGTGGAGGTTTTCATGTCATTGTGGACGTGGCTGTGTGGAGGTTTTCATGTCATTGTGGACGTGGCTGTGTGGAGGTTTTCATGTCATTGTGGACGTGGCTGTGTGGAGGTTTTCATGTCATTGTGGACGTGGCTGTGTGGAGGTTTTCCTGTCATTGTGGACGTGGCTGTGTGGAGGTTTTCATGTCATTGTGGACGTGGCTGTGTGGAGGTTTTCATGTACTTGTGGACTTGGCTGTGTGGAGGTTTTCATGTCATTGTGGACGTGGCTGTGTGGAGGTTTTCATGTCATTGTGGACGTGGCTGTCTGGAGGTTTTCATGTCATTGTGGACGTGGCTGTGTGGAGGTTTTCATGTCATTGTGGACGTGGCTGTGTGGAGGTTTTCATGTCATTGTGGACGTGGCTGTGTGGAGGTTTTCATGAGGTGTGGACGTGGCTGTGTGGGGTGTTTTGGGTCGTTGGAGTGTGACACTCTGGGGACATGGTGGGAGAGGCACTAAGGGAAGGCAGAATGGAAGGGGGAAAGCTGGGGCAGAATGAGAAAGGATGCAGCCAAGGAAGATGAATGGCTGGAGGGGTGGAGGGCAGCAGGACCCAGCCCAGAGGGAGTGGAGAAGAGGGTGGTGAGGGGGAGGCCTGAGGAGGGCAGGCCCTGACGAGGGGAGGCTGAGGAGGGGAGGCCTGAGGAGGGGAGGCCTGAGGAGCGGAGGCCTGAGGAGGGGAGCCCTGAGGAGGGGAGGCCTGAGGAGGGGAGGCCTGAGGAGGGGAGCCCTGAGGAGGGGAGGCCTGAGGAGCGGAGGCCTGAGGAGGGGAGGCCTGAGGAGGGGAGCCCTGAGGAGGGGAGGCCTGAGGAGGGGAGGCTGAGGAGGAGAGGCCTGAGGAGGGGAGGCCTGAATAGGGGAGCCCTGAGGAGGGGAGGGCTGAGGAGGGGAGGCCTAAGGAGGGGAGGCCTGAGGAGGGGAGCCCTGAGGAGGGGAGGAGCTGAGGAGGGGAGGCCCTGAGGAGGGGAGGTTTGAGGAGGGGTGGTCTGAGGAGGGGAGGCCTGAGGAGGGGAGGCCTGAGGAGGGGAGGTCTGAGGAGGGGAGGTCTGAGGAGGGGAGGCCTGAGGAGGGGAGGCCTGAGGAGGGGAAGAGCTGAGGAGGGGAGGCCTGAGGAGGGGAAGAGCTAAGGAGGGGAGGTCTGAGGAGGGGAGGCCTGAGGAGTGGAGGCCTGAGGAGGGGAAGAGCTGAGGAGGGGAGGTCTGCGGAGGGGAGGCCTGAGGAGGGGAGGTCTGAGGAGGGGAGCCCTGAGGAGGGGAAGCATTCAGGAGGGTAGGCCCTGAGGAGGGGAGGCCTGAGGAGGGGAGGCCTGAGGAGGGGTGCCCTGAGGAGGGGAGGCCTGAGGAGGGGAGGAGCTGAGGAGGGGAGGCCTGAGGAGGGGAGGTCTGAGGAGGGGAGGTCTGAGGAGGGGAGGCCTGAGGAGGGGAGGTCTGAGGAGGGGAGGGCTGAGGAGGGGAGGTCTGAGGAGGGGAGGTCTGAGGAGTGGAGGTCTGAGGAGGGGAGGCCTGAGGAGGGGAAGAGCTGAGGAGGGGAAGCCTGAGGAGGGGAGGTCTGTGGAGGGGAGGCCTGAGGAGGGGAGGCCTGAGGAGGGGAGCCCTGAGGAGGGGAGGGCTGAGGAGGGGAGGCCTGAGGAGGGGAGGTCTGAGGAGGGGAGGTCTGAGGAGGGGAGGCCTGAGGAGGGGAGGGCTGAGGAGGGGAGGTCTGAGGAGGGGAGGTCTGAGGAGGGGAGGCCTGAGGAGGGGAGGCCTGAGGAGGGGAGCCCTGTGGAGGGGAGGAGCTGAGGAGGGGAGGCCTAGGAGGGGAGGTCTGAGGAGGGGAGGTCTGAGGAGGGGAGGCCTGAGGAGGGGAGGTCTGAGGAGGGGAGGCCTGAGGAGGGGAGGTCTGAGGAGGGGAGGTCTGAGGAGGGGAGTTTTGAGGAGGGGAGGCCTGAGGAGGGGAAGAGCTGAGGAGGGGAGGCCTGAGGAGGGGAAGAGCTGAGGAGGGGAGGCCTGAGAAGGGGAGGTCTGAGGAGGGGAGGTCTGAGGAGGGGAGTTTTGAGGAGGGGAGGCCTGAGGAGGGGAAGAGCTGAGGAGGGGAGGCCTGAGGAGGGGAGGCCTGAGGAGGGGAGGAGCTGAGGAGGGGAGGCCTGAGGAGGGGAGGTCTGAGGAGGGGAGGGCTGAGGAGGGGAGGTCTGAGGAGGGGAGGTCTGAGGAGTGGAGGTCTGAGGAGGGGAGGCCTGAGGAGGGGAAGAGCTGAGGAGGGGAGGCCTGAGGAGGGGAAGAGCTGAGGAGGGGAGGTGTGAGGAGGGGAGGTCTGAGGAGGGGAGGCCTGAGGAGGGGAGGCCTGAGGAGGGGAGGCCTGAGGAGGGGAGGCCTGAGGAGGGGAGGTCTGCGGAGGGGAGGTCTGAGGAGGGGAGGCCTGAGGAGGGGAAGAGCTGAGGAGGGGAGGCCTGAGGAGGGGAAGAGCTGAGGAGGGGAGGCCTGAGGAGGGGAGGCCTGAGGAGGGGAGGCCTGAGGAGGGGAGGTCTGAGGAGGGGAGGCCTGAGGAGGGGAGTCCTGAGGAGGGGAGGTCTGAGGAGGGGAGGCCTGAGGAGGGGAGCCCTGAGGAGGGGAGGTCTCAGGAGGGGAGGCCTGAGGAGGGGAGCCCTGAGGAGGGGAGGTCTGAGGAGGGGAGGTGTGAGGAAGGGAGGTCTGAGGAGGGGAGGCCTGAGGAGGGGAGGCCTGAGGAGGGGAGGTCTGAGGAGGGGAGGCCTGAGGAGGGGAGGCCTGAGGAGGGGAAGAGCTGAGGAGGGGAGGCCTGAGAAGGGGAGGTCTGAGGAGGGAGGCCTGAGGAGGGGAGGCCTGAGGAGGGGAGCCCTGAGGAGGGGAGGTCTGAGGAGGGGAGGCCTGAGGAGGGGAAGAGCTGAGGAGGGGAGGCCTGAGGAGGGGAAGAGCTGAGGAGGGGAGGCCTGAGGAGGGGAGGCCTGAGGAGGGGAGGCCTGAGGAGGGGAGGCCTGAGGAGGGGAGGTCTGAGGAGGGGAGGCCTGAGGAGGGGAGCCCTGAGGAGGGGAGGTCTGAGGAGGGGTGGTGTGAGGAGGGGAGGTGTGAGGAGGGGAGGTCTGAGGAGGGGGGCCTGAGGAGGGGAGGCCTGAGGAGGGGAAGAGCTGAGGACGGGAGGTGTGAGGAGGGGAGGTCTGAGGAGGGGAGGCCTGAGGAGGGGAGGCCTGAGGAGGGGAGGTCTGCGGAGGGGAGGTCTGAGGAGGGGAGGCCTGAGGAGGGGAAGAGCTGAGGAGGGGAGGTCTGAGGAGGGGAAGAGCTGAGGAGGGGAGGCCTGAGGAGGGGAGCCCTGAGGAGGGGAGGTCTGAGGAGGGGAGGCCTGAGGAGGGGAGCCCTGAGGAGGGGAGGTCTGAGGAGGGGAGGCCTGAGGAGGGGAGGCCTGAGGAGGGGAGTCCTGAGGAGGGGAGGCCTGAGGAGGGGAGGCCTGAGGAGGGGAGGGTGAGGAGGGGAGGCCTGAGGAGGGGAGCCCTGAGGAGGGGAGGTCTGAGGAGGGGAGGCCTGAGGAGGGGAGGCCTGAGGAGGGGAGGTCTGAGGAGGGGAGGCCTGAGGAGGGGAGGCCTGAGGAGGGGAGTCCTGAGGAGGGGAGGCCTGAGGAGGGGAGGCCTGAGGAGGGGAGGGTGAGGAGGGGAGGCCTGAGGAGGGGAAGAGCTGAGGAGGGGAGGTTTGAGGAGGGGAGGTCTGAGGAGGGGAGGCCTGAGGAGGGGAGGCCTGAGGAGGGGAGGTGTTAGGAGGGGAGGTCTGAGGAGGGGAGGTCTGAGGAGGGGAGGCCTGAGGAGGGGAGGCCTGAGGAGGGGAAGAGCTGAGGAGGGGAGGCCTGAGGAGGGGAAGAGCTGAGGAGGGGAGGTCTGAGGAGGGGAGGCCTGAGGAGGGGAGGAGCTGAGGAGGGGAGGTCTGAGGAGGGGAGGCCTGAGGAGGGGAGGTCTGAGGAGGGGAGGCCTGAGGAGGGGAAGAGCTGAGGAGGGGAGGCCTGAGGAGGGGAAGAGGTGAGGAGGGGAGGTCTGAGGAGGGGAGGCCTGAGGAGGGGAGGAGCTGAGGAGGGGAGGTCTGAGGAGGGGAGGCCTGAGGAGGGGAGCCCTGAGGAGGGGAGGCCTGAGGAGGGGAGGAGCTGAGGAGGGGAAGAGCTGCGGAGGGGAGGCCTGAGGAGGGGAGGCCTGAGGAGGGGAGGAGCTGAGGAGGGGAGGCCTGAGGAGGGAGGTCTGAGGAGGGGAGGGCTGAGGAGGGGAGGTCTGAGGAGGGGAGGTCTGAGGAGTGGAGGTCTGAGGAGGGGAGGCCTGAGGAGGGGAAGAGCTGAGGAGGGAGGCCTGAGGAGGGGAGGTCTCAGGAGGGGAGGCCTGGGGAGGGGAGGCCTGAGGAGGGGAGCCCTGAGGAGGGGAGGGCTGAGGAGGGGAGGCCTGAGGAGGGGAGGTCTGAGGAGGGGAGGTCTGAGGAGGGGAGGCCTGAGGAGGGGAGGGCTGAGGAGGGGAGGTCTGAGGAGGGGAGGCCTGAGGAGGGGAGGTCTGAGGAGGGGAGGCCTGAGGAGGGGAGGCCTGAGGAGGGGAGCCCTGAGGAGGGGAGGAGCTGAGGAGGGGAGGCCTGAGGAGGGGAGGTCTGAGGAGGGGAGGTCTGAGGAGGGGAGGCCTGAGGAGGGGAGGTCTGAGCAGGGGAGGCCTGAGGAGGGGAGGTCTGAGGAGGGGAGGTCTGAGGAGGGGAGTTCTGAGGAGGGGAGGCCTGAGGAGGGGAAGAGCTGAGGAGGGGAGGCCTGAGGAGGGGAAGAGCTGAGGAGGGGAGGCCTCAGAAGGGAGGTCTGAGGAGGGGAGGCCTGAGGAGGGGAGGCCTGAGGAGGGGAGGTCTGCGGAGGGGAGGTCTGAGGAGGGGAGGCCTGAGGAGGGGAGCCCTGAGGAGGGGAGGTCTGAGGAGGGAGGTGTGAGGAGGGGAGGTCTGAGGAGGGCAGGTCTGAGGAGGGGAGGCCTGAGGAGGGGAGGCCTGAGGAGGGGAGGAGCTGAGGAGGGGAGGCCTGAGCAGGGGAAGTCTGAGGAGGGGAGGTCTGAGGAGGGAGCCCTGAGGAGGGGAGGTCTGAGGAGGGGAGGCCTGAGGAGGGGAGCCCTGAGGAGGGGAGGTCTGAGGAGCGGAGGCCTGGGGAGGGGAGGCCTGAGGAGGGGAGGCCTGAGGAGGGGAAGACCTGAGGAGGGGAGGCCTGAGGAGGGGAGGCCTGAGGAGGGGAGGCCTGAGGAGGGGAGGCCTGAGGAGGGGAAGCATTCAGGAGGGCAGGCCCTTAGGAGGGGAGGCCTAAGGAGGAGAGGCCTGAGGAGGGGAGGTCTGAGGAGGGGAGGCCTGAGGAGGGGAGGTCTGAGGAGGGGAGGGCTGAGGAGGGGAGGTCTGAGAAGGGGAGGTCTGAGGAGTGGAGGTCTGAGGAGGGGAGGCCTGAGGAGGGGAAGAGCTGAGGAGGGGAAGCCTGAGGAGGGGAGGTCTGTGGAGGGGAGGCCTGAGGAGGGGAGGCCTGAGGAGGGGAGCCCTGAGGAGGGGAGGGCTGAGGAGGGGAGGCCTGAGGAGGGGAGGTCTGAGGAGGGGAGGTCTGAGGAGGGGAGGCCTGAGGAGGGGAGGGCTGAGGAGGGGAGGCCTGAGGAGGGGAGGTCTGAGGAGGGGAGGTCTGAGGAGGGGAGTTTTGAGGAGGGGAGGCCTGAGGAGGGGAAGAGCTGAGGAGGGGAGGCCTGAGGAGGGGAATAGCTGAGGAGGGGAGGCCTGAGGAGGGGAGGTCTGCGGAGGGGAGGTCTGAGGAGGGGAGGCCTGAGGAGGGAAGGCCTGAGGAGGGGAAGAGCTGAGGAGGGGAGGCCTGAGGAGGGGAAGAGCTGAGGAGGGGAGGCCTGAGGAGGGGAGGCCTGAGGAGGGGAGGCCTGAGGAGGAAAGGTCTGAGGAGGGGAGGCCTGAGGAGGGGAGTCCTGAGGAGGGGAGGTCTGAGGAGGGGAGGCCTGAGGAGGGGAGCCCTGAGGAGGGGAGGTCTGAGGAGGGGAGGCCTGAGGAGGGGAGCCCTGAGGAGGGGAGGTCTGAGGAGGGGAGGTGTGAGGAGGGGAGGTCTGAGGAGGGGAGGTCTGAGGAGGGGAGGCCTGAGGAGGGGAGGCCTGAGGAGGGGAAGAGCTGAGGAGGGGAGGCCTGAGAAGGGGAGGTCTGAGGAGGGGAGGCCTGAGGAGGGGAGGCCTGAGGAGGGGAGGCCTGAGGAGGGGAAGAGCTGAGGAGGGGAGGCCTGAGGAGGGGAGGCCTGAGGAGGGGAGGCCTGAGGAGGGGAGGTCTGAGGAGGGGAGGCCTGAGGAGGGGAGCCCTGAGGAGGGGAGGTCTGAGGAGGGGAGGTGTGAGGAGGGGAGGTGTGAGGAGGGGAGGTCTGAGGAGGGGAGGCCTGAGGAGGGGAGGCCTGAGGAGGGGAAGAGCTGAGGAGGGGAGGTGTGAGGAGGGGAGGTGTGAGGAGGGGAGGCCTGAGGAGGGGAGGCCTGAGGAGGGGAGGTCTGCGGAGGGGAGGTCTGAGGAGGGGAGGCCTGAGGAGGGGAAGAGCTGAGGAGGGGAGGCCTGAGGAGGGGAAGAGCTGAGGAGGGGAGGCCTGAGGAGGGGAGGCCTGAGGAGGGGAGGCATGAGGAGGGGAGCCCGGAGGAGGGGAGGTCTGAGGAGGGGAGGCCTGAGGAGGGGAGCCCTGAGGAGGGGAGGTCTGAGGAGGGGAGGCCTGAGGAGGGGAGCCCTGAGGAGGGGAGGTCTGAGGAGGGGAGGCCTGAGGAGGGGAGCCCTGAGGAGGGGAGCCCTGAGGAGGGGAGGTCTGAGGAGGGGAGGTGTGAGGAGGGGAGGCCTGAGGAGGGGAGGGCTGAGGAGGGGAGGCCTGAGGAGGGGAGCCCTGAGGAGGGGAGGAGCTGAGGAGGGGAGGCCCTGAGGAGGGGACGTTTGAGGAGGGGAGGTCTGAGGAGGGGAGGCCTGAGGAGGGGAGGCCTGAGGATGGGAGGTCTGAGGAGGGGAGGTCTGAGGAGGGGAGTTCTGAGGAGGGGAGGCCTGAGGAGGGGAAGAGCTGAGGAGGGGAGGCCTGAGGAGGGGAAGAGCTGAGGAGGGGAGGTCTGAGGAGGGGAGGCCTGAGGAGGGAGGAGCTGAGGAGGGGAGGTCTGAGGAGGGGAGGCCTGAGGAGGGGAAGAGCTGAGGAGGGGAGGTCTGAGGAGGGGAGGCCTGAGGAGGGGAAGAGCTGATGAGGGGAGGCCTGAGGAGGGGAAGAGCTGAGGAGGGGAGGTCTGAGGAGGGGAGGCCTGAGGAGGGGAGGAGCTGAGGAGGGGAGGTCTGAGGAGGGGAGGCCTGAGGAGGGGAGGCCTGAGGAGGGGAAGACCTGAGGAGGGGAGGTCTGAGGAGGGGAGGTGTGAGGAGGGAGGTCTGAGGAGGGGAAGCATTCAGGAGGGTAGGCCCTGAGGAGGGGAGGCCTGAGGAGGGGAGGCCTGAGGAGGGGAGCCCTGAGGAGGGGAGGCCTGAGGAGGGGAGGAGCTGAGGAGGGGAAGAGCTGAGGAGGGGAGGCCTGAGGAGGGGAGGCCTGAGGAGGGGAGGAGCTGAGGAGGGGAGGCCTGAGAGGGGAGGTCTGAGGAGGGGAGGTCTGAGGAGGGGAGGCCTGAGGAGGGGAGGTCTGAGGAGGGGAGGGCTGAGGAGGGGAGGTCTGAGGAGGGGAGGTCTGAGGAGTGGAGGTCTGAGGAGGGGAGGCCTGAGGAGGGGAAGAGCTGAGGAGGGGAGGCCTGAGGAGGGGAGGTCTGAGGAGGGGAGGCCTGAGGAGGGGAGGCCTGAGGAGGGGAGCCCTGAGGTGGGGAGGGCTCAGGAGGGGAGGCCTGAGGAGGGGAGGTCTGAGGAGGGGAGATCTGAGGAGGGGAGGCCTGAGGAGGGGAGGGCTGAGGCGGGGAGGTCTGAGGAGGGGAGGCCTGAGGAGGGGAGCCCTGAGGAGTGGAGGAGCTGAGGAGGGGAGGCCTGAGGAGGGGAGGTCTGAGGAGGGGAGGCCTGAGTAGGGGAGGCCTGAGGAGGGGAGCCCTGAGGAGAGGAGGAGCTGAGGAGGGGAGGCCTGAGGAGGGGAGGTCTGAGGAGGGGAGGTCTGAGGAGGGGAGGCCTGCGGAGGGGAGGTCTGAGGAGGGGAGGCCTGAGGAGGGGAGCCCTGAGGAGGGGAGGTCTGAGGAGGGGAGGTGTGAGGAGGGGAGGTCTGAGGAGGGGAGCCCTGAGGAGGGGAGGTGTGAGGAGGGGAGGTGTGAGGAGGGGAGGTGTGAGGAGGGGAGGTCTGAGGAGGGGAGGCGTGAGGAGGGGAGGCCTGAGGAGGGGAAGAGCTGAGGAGGGGAGGCCTGAGAAGGGGAGGTCTGAGGAGGGGAGGCCTGAGGAGGGGAGGCCTGAGGAGGGGAGGTCTGCGGAGGGGAGGCCTGAGGAGGGGAAGAGCTGAGGAGGGGAGGCCTGAGAAGGGGAGGTCTGAGGAGGGGAGGCCTGAGGAGGGGAAGAGCTGAGGAGGGGAGGCCTGAGGAGGGGAAGAGCTGAGGAGGGGAGGCCTGAGGAGGGGAGGCCTGAGGAGGGGAGGCCTGAGGAGGGGAGGTCTGAGGAGGGGAGGCCTGAGGAGGGGAGCCCTGAGGAGGGGAGGTCTGAGGAGGGGAGGCCTGAGGAGGGGAGCCCTGAGGAGGGGAGGTCTGAGGAGGGGAGGCCTGAGGAGGGGAGCCCTGAGGAGGGGAGGTCTGAGGAGGGGAGGTGTGAGGAGGGAGGTCTGAGGAGGGGAGGCCTGAGGAGGGGAGGCCTGAGGAGGGGAAGAGCTGAGGAGGGGAGGCCTGAGAAGGGGAGGTCTGAGGAGGGGAGGCCTGAGGATGCCTGAGGAGGGGAGGTCTGCGGAGGGGAGGTCTGAGGAGGGGAGGCCTGAGGAGGGGAAGAGCTGAGGAGGGGAGGCCTGAGGAGGGGAAGAGCTGAGGAGGGGAGGCCTGAGGAGGGGAGGCCTGAGGAGGGGAGGCCTGAGGAGGGGAGCCCTGAGGAGGGGAGGTCTGAGGAGGGGAGGCCTGAGGAGGGGAGCCCTGAGGAGGGGAGGTCTAAGGAGGGGAGGCCTGAGGAGGGGAGCCCTGAGGAGGGGAGGTCTGAGGAGGGGAGGTGTGAGGAGGGGAGGTCTGAGGAGGGGAGGCCTGAGGAGGGGAGGCCTGAGGAGGGGAGCCCTGAGGAGGGGAGGCCTGAGGAGGGGAGCCCTGAGGAGGGGAGGTCTGAGGAGGGGAGGTGTGAGGAGGGGAGGTCTGAGGAGGGGAGGTCTGAGGTGGGGAGGCCTGAGGAGGGGAGGCCTGAGGAGGGGAAGGGCTGAGGAGGGGAGGTGTGAGGAGGGGAGGCCTGAGGAGGGGACGCCTGAGGAGGGGGAGGCCTGAGGAGGGGAGCCCTGAGGAGGGGAGGCCTGAGGAGCGGAGGCCTGAGGAGGGGAGGCCTAAGGAGGGGAGCCCTGAGGAGGGGAGGCCTGAGGAGGGGAGCCCTGAGGAGGGGAGGCCTGAGGAGGGGAGGCCTGAGGAGGGGAGGCTGAGGAGGGGAGGTCTGAGGAGGGGAGGAGCTGAGGAGGGGAAGAGCTGAGGAGGGGAGGCCTGAGGAGGGGAGGCCTGAGGAGGGGAAGCATTCAGGAGGGCAGGCCATTAGGAGGGGAGGCCTGAGGAGGGGAGGCCTGAGGAGGGGAGGTCTGAGGATGGGAGGCCTGAGGAGGGGAGGAGCTGAGGAGGGGAGGCCTGAGCAGGGGAGGTCTGAGGAGGGGAGGTCTGAGGAGGGGAGGCCTGAGGAGGGAAGGTCTGAGGAGGGGAGGGCTGAGGAGGGGAGTTCTGAGGAGGGGAGGCCTGAGGAGGGGAGGTCTGAGGAGGGGAGGCCTGAGGAGGGGAGGTCTCAGGAGGGGAGGTCTCAGGAGGGGAGGTCTGAGGAGGGGAGGCCTGAGGAGGGGAGGCTTGAGGAGGGGAAGAGGTGGGGATGGGAGGCCTGAGAAGGGGAGGTCTGAGGAGGGGAGGCCTGAGGAGGGGAGGCCTGAGGAGGGGAGGTCTGCGGAGGGGAGGTCTGAGGAGGGGAGGCCTGAGGAGGGGAAGAGCTGAGGAGGGGAGGCCTGAGCAGGGGAGGTCTGAGGAGGGGAGGTCTGAGGAGGGGAGGCCTGAGGAGGGGAGGTCTGAGGAGGGGAGGCCTGAGGAGGGGAGGCCTTAGGAGGGGAGGCCTGAGGAGGGGAGGCCTGAGGAGGGGAAGAGCTGAGGAGGGGAGGCCTGAGGAGGGGCGGTCAATGGAGGGGAGTCCCTGAGGAGGGGAGGCCTGAGGAGGGGAGGTCTGAGGAGGGGAGGCCCTGAGGAGGGGAGGTCTGAGGAGGGGAGGCCTGAGGAGGGGAGCCCTGAGGAGGGGAGGTCTGAGGAGGGGAGGCCTGAGGAGGGGAGCCCTGAGGAGGGGAGGCCTGAGGAGGGGAGGCCTGAGGAGGGGAGCCCTGAGGAGGGGAGGTCTGAGGAGGGGAGGCCTGAGGAGGGGAGCCCTGAGGAGGGGAGGTCTGAGGAGGGGAGGCCTGAGGAGGGGAGCCCTGAGGAGGGGAGGCCTGAGGAGGGGAGGCCTGAGGAGGGGAGGCCTGAGGAGGGGAGGTCTGAGGAGGGGAGGCCTGAGGAGGGGAGGTCTGAGGAGGGGAGGTCTGAGGAGGGGAGGTCTGCGGAGGGGAGGTCTGTGGAGGGGAGGTCTGAGGAGGGGAGGTCTGAGGAGGGGAGGCCTGAGGAGGGGAGCCGTGAGGAGGGGAGGTCTGAGGAGCGGAGGCTTGAGGAGGGGAGGCCTGAGGAGGGGAGGCCTGAGGAGGGGAAGACCTGAGGAGGGGAGGCCTGAGGAGGGGAGGTCTGAGGAGGGGAGGCCTGAGGAGGGGAGCCCTGAGGAGGGGAGCTCTGAGGAGCGGAGGCCTGAGGAGGGGAGGCCTGAGGAGGGGAGGCCTGAGGAGGGGACGACCTGAGGAGGGGAGGCCTCAGGAGGGGAGGTCTGAGGAAGGGAGGCCTGAGGAGGGGAGGCCTGAGGAGGGGAGGTCTGAGGAGGGGAGGCCTGAGGAGGGAAGGCCTGAGGAGGGGAAGAGCTGAGGAGGGGAGGCCTGAGAAGGGGAGGTCTGAGGAGGGGAGGCCTGAGGAGTGGAGGCCTGAGGAGGGGAGGTCTGCGGAGGGGAGGTCTGAGGAAGGGAGGCCTGAGGAAGGGAAGAGCTGAGGAGGGGAGGCCTGAGGAGGGGAAGAGCTGAGGAGGGGAGGCCTGAGGAGGGGAGGTCTGAGGGGGGGAGGCCTGAAGAGGGGAGGCCTGAGGAGGGGAGGTCTGAGGAGGGGAGCCTTGAGGAGGGGAGGTCTGAGGAGGGGAGGTCTGAGGAGGGGAGCCCTGAGGAGGGGAGCCCTGAGGAGGGGAGGTCTGAGGAGGGGAGGCCTGAGGAGGGGAGCCCTCAGGAGGGGAGGCCTGAGGAGGGGAAGGCTGAGGAGGGGAGGTCTGAGGAGGGGAGGCCTGAGGAGGGGAGCCCTGAGGAGGGGAGGCCTGAGGAGGGGAGGCCTGAGGAGGGGAAGCATTCAGGAGGGCATGCCCTGAGGAGGGGAGGCCTGAGGAGGGGAGCCCTGAGGAGGGGAGGCCTGAGGAGGGGAGCCCTGAGGAGGGGAGGCCTGAGGAGGGGAGGCCTGAGGAGGGGAGGCTGAGGAGGGGAGGTCTGAGGAGGGGAGGAGCTGAGGAGGGGAAAAGCTGAGGAGGGGAGGCCTGAGGAGGGGAGGCCTGAGGAGGGGAGGTCTGAGGAGGGGAGGCCTGAGGAGGGGAGGAGCTGAGAAGGGGAGGCCTGAGCAGGGGAGGTCTGAGTAGGGGAGGTCGGAGGAGGGGAGGCCTGAGGAGGGGAGGTCTGCGGAGGGGAGGTCTGAGGAGGGGAGGCCTGAGGAGAGGAAGAGCTGAGGAGGGGAGGCCTGAGGAGGGGAGGCCTGAGGAGGGGAGGCCTGAGGAGGGGAGCCCTGAGGAGGGGAGGTCTGAGGAGGGGAGGCCGGAGGAGGGGAGCCCTAGGAGGGGAGGTCTGAGGAGGGGAGGCCTGAGGAGGGGAGGCCTGAGGAGGGGAGGTCTGAGGAGGGGAGGCCTGAGGAGGGGAGGCCTTAGGAGGGGAGGCCTGAGGAGGGGAGGTCTGAGGAGGGGAGGCCTGAGGAGGTGAGGAGCTGAGGAGGGGAGGCCTGAGCAGGGGAGGTCTGAGGAGGGGAGGTCTGAGGAGGGGAGGCCTGAGGAGGGGAGGTCTGAGGAGGGGAGGCCTGAGGAGGGGAGGCCTGAGGAGAGGAAGAGCTGAGGAGGGGAGGCCTGAGGAGGGGAGGTCTGAGGAGGGGAGGTCTGAGGAGGGGAGGCCTGAGGAGGGGAAGAGCTGAGGAGGGGAGGCCTGAGGAGGGGAGGTCAATGGAGGGGAGGCCCTGAGGAGGGGAGGTCTGAGGAGGGGAAGAGCTGAGGAGGGGAGGCCTGAGGAGGGGAGGTCTGAGGAGGGGAGGCCTGAGGAGGGGAGGTCTGAGGAGGGGAGGTCCGAGGAGGGGAGGCCTGAGGAGGGGAAGAGCTGAGGAGGGGAGGCCTGAGGAGGGGAGGTCTGAGGAGGGGAGGCCTGAGGAGGGGAAGACCTGAGGAGGGGAGGCCTGAGGAGGGGAGGTCTGAGGAGGGGAGGCCTGAGGAGGGGAGCCCTGAGGAGGGGAGCTCTGAGGAGCGGAGGCCTGAGGAGGGGAGGCCTGAGGAGGGGAGGCCTGAGGAGGGGACGACCTGAGGAGGGGAGGCCTGAGGAGGGGAGGTCTGAGGAAGGGAGGCCTGAGGAGGGGAGGCCTGAGGAGGTGAGGTCTGAGGAGGGGAGGCCTGAGGAGGGAAGGCCTGAGGAGGGGAATTGCTGAGGAGGGGAGGCCTGAGAAGGGGAGGTCTGAGGAGGGGAGGCCTGAGGAGTGGAGGCCTGAGGAGGGGAGGTCTGCGGAGGGGAGGTCTGAGGAAGGGAGGCCTGAGGAAGGGAAGAGCTGAGGAGGGGAGGCCTGAGGAGGGGAAGAGCTGAGGAGGGGAGGCCTGAGGAGGGGAGGTCTGAGGAGGGGAGGCCTGAAGAGGGGAGGCCTGAGGAGGGGAGGTCTGAGGAGGGGAGCCTTGAGGAGGGGAGGTCTGAGGAGGGGAGGTCTGAGGAGGGGAGCCCTGAGGAGGGGAGCCCTGAGGAGGGGAGGTCTGAGGAGGGGAGGCCTGAGGAAGGGAGGCCTGAGGAGGGGAGGTCTGAGGAGGGGAGGCCTGAGGAGGGGAGGCCTGAGGAGGGGAAGAGCTGAGGAGGGGAGGCCTGAGGAGGGGTGGAGCTGAGGAGGGGAGGCCTGAGGAGGGGAGGTCTGAGGAGGGGAGGTCTGAGGAGGGGAGGCCTGAGGAGGGGAAGAGCTGAGGAGGGGAGACCTGAGGAGGGGAGGTGTGAGGAGGGGAGGTCTGAGGAGGGGAGGCCTGAGGAGGGGAAGAGCTGAGGAGGGGAGACCTGAGGAGGGGAGGTCTGAGGAGGGGAGGCCCTGAGGAGGGGAGCCCTGAGGAGGGGAGGTCTGAGGAGGGGAGGTCTGAGGAGGGGAGCCCTGTGGAGGGGAGGTCTGAGGAGGGGAGGCCTGAGGAGGGGAGCCCTGAGGAGGGGAGGCCTGAGGAGGGGAAGGGCTGAGGAGGGGAGGTCTGAGGAGGGGAGGCCTGAGGAGGGGAGCCCTGAGGAGGGGAGGCCTGAGGAGGGGAGGCCTGAGGAGGGGAAGCATTCAGGAGGGCATGCCCTGAGGAGGGGAGGCCTGAGGAGGGGAGCCCTGAGGAGGGGAGGCCTGAGGAGGGGAGCCCTGAGGAGGGGAGGCCTGAGGAGGGGAGGCCTGAGGAGGGGAGGCTGAGGAGGGGAGGTCTGAGGAGGGGAGGAGCTGAGGAGGGGAAAAGCTGAGGAGGGGAGGCCTGAGGAGGGGAGGTCTGAGGAGGGGAGGTCTGAGGAGGGGAGGCCTGAGGAGGGGAGGAGCTGAGGAGGGGAGGCCTGAGCAGGGGAGGTCTGAGTAGGGGAGGTCGGAGGAGGGGAGGCCTGAGGAGGGGAGGTCTGAGGAGGGGAGGGCTGAGGAGGGGAGGTCTGAGGAGGGGAGGCCTGAGGAGGGGAGCCCTGATGAGGGGAGCTCTGAGGAGCGGAGGCCTGAGGAGGGGAGGCCTGAGGAGGGGAGGCCTGAGGAGGGGACGACCTGAGGAGGGGAGGCCTGAGGAGGGGAGGTCTGAGGAAGGGAGGCCTGAGGAGGGGAGGCCTGAGGAGGTGAGGTCTGAGGAGGGGAGGCCTGAGGAGGGAAGGCCTGAGGAGGGGAATTGCTGAGGAAGGGAGGCCTGAGAAGGGGAGGTCTGAGGAGGGGAGGCCTGAGGAGTGGAGGCCTGAGGAGGGGAGGTCTGCGGAGGGGAGGTCTGAGGAAGGGAGGCCTGAGGAAGGGAAGAGCTGAGGAGGGGAGGCCTGAGGAGGGGAAGAGCTGAGGAGGGGAGGCCTGAGGAGGGGAGGTCTGAGGAGGGGAGGCCTGAAGAGGGGAGGCCTGAGGAGGGGAGGTCTGAGGAGGGGAGCCTTGAGGAGGGGAGGTCTGAGGAGGGGAGGTCTGAGGAGGGGAGCCCTGAGGAGGGGAGCCCTGAGGAGGGGAGGTCTGAGGAGGGGAGGCCTGAGGAGGGGAGGCCTGAGGAGGGGAGGTCTGAGGAGGGGAGGCCTGAGGAGGGGAGGCCTGAGGAGGGGAAGAGCTGAGGAGGGGAGGCCTGAGGAGGGGTGGAGCTGAGGAGGGGAGGCCTGAGGAGGGGAGGTCTGAGGAGGGGAGGTCTGAGGAGGGGAGGCTTGAGGAGGGGAAGAGCTGAGGAGGGGAGACCTGAGGAGGGGAGGTCTGAGGAGGGGAGGCCCTGAGGAGGGGAGGCCTGAGGAGTGGAGGTCTGAGGAGGGGAGGCCCTGAGGAGGGGAGGTCTGAGGAGGGGAGGTCTGAGGAGGGGAGCCCTGTGGAGGGGAGGTCTGAGGAGGGGAGGCCTGAGGAGGGGAGCCCTGAGGAGGGGAGGCCTGAGGAGGGGAAGGGCTGAGGAGGGGAGGTCTGAGGAGGGGAGGCCTGAGGAGGGGAGCCCTGAGGAGGGGAGGCCTGAGGAGGGGAGGCCTGAGGAGGGGAAGCATTCAGGAGGGCATGCCCTGAGGAGGGGAGGCCTGAGGAGGGGAGCCCTGAGGAGGGGAGGCCTGAGGAGGGGAGCCCTGAGGAGGGGAGGCCTGAGGAGGGGAGGCCTGAGGAGGGGAGGCTGAGGAGGGGAGGTCTGAGGAGGGGAGGAGCTGAGGAGGGGAAAAGCTGAGGAGGGGAGGCCTGAGGAGGGGAGGCCTGAGGAGGGGAGGTCTGAGGAGGGGAGGCCTGAGGAGGGGAGGAGCTGAGGAGGGGAGGCCTGAGCAGGGGAGGTCTGAGTAGGGGAGGTCGGAGGAGGGGAGGCCTGAGGAGGGGAGTTCTGAGGAGGGGAGGGCTGAGGAGGGGAGGTCTGAGGAGGGGAGGCCTGAGGAGGGGAGGTCTGAGGAGGGGAGGCCTGAGGAGGGGAGGTCTCAGGAGGGGAGGTCTGAGGAGGGGAGGTCTGAGGAGGGGAGGTCTGAGGAGGGGAGCCCTGAGGAGGGGAGCCCTGAGGAGGGGAGGTCTGAGGAGGGGAGGCCTGAGGAGGGGAGTCCTGAGGAGGGGAGGTCTGAGGAGGGGAGGCCTGAGGAGGGGAGGCCTGAGGAGGGGAAGAGCTGAGGAGGGGAGGCCTGAGGAGGGGTGGAGCTGAGGAGGGGAGGCCTGAGGAGGGGAGGTCTGAGGAGGGGAGGTCTGAGGAGGGGAGGCCTGAGGAGGGGAAGAGCTGAGGAGGGGAGACCTGAGGAGGGGAGGTCTGAGGAGGGGTGGCCCTGAGGAGGGGAGGCCTGAGGAGGGGAGGTCTGAGGAGGGGAGGCCCTGAGGAGGGGAGGTCTGAGGAGGGGAGGTCTGAGGAGGGGAGCCCTGAGGAGGGGAGGTCTGAGGAGGGGAGGCCTGAGGAGGGGAGCCCTGAGGAGGGGAGGCCTGAGGAGGGGAAGGGCTGAGGAGGGGAGGTCTGAGGAGGGGAGGCCTGAGGAGGGGAGCCCTGAGGAGGGGAGGCCTGAGGAGGGGAGGCCTGAGGAGGGGAAGCATTCAGGAGGGCATGCCCTGAGGAGGGGAGGCCTGAGGAGGGGAGCCCTGAGGTGGGGAGGCCTGAGGAGGGGAGCCCTGAGGAGGGGAGGCCTGAGGAGGGGAGGCCTGAGGAGGGGAGGCTGAGGAGGGGAGGTCTGAGGAGGGGAGGAGCTGAGGAGGGGAAAAGCTGAGGAGGGGAGGCCTGAGGAGGGGAGGCCTGAGGAGGGGAGGTCTGAGGAGGGGAGGCCTGAGGAGGGGAGGAGCTGAGGAGGGGAGGCCTGAGCAGGGGAGGTCTGAGTAGGGGAGGTCGGAGGAGGGGAGGCCTGAGGAGGGGAGGTCTGAGGAGGGGAGGGCTGAGGAGGGGAGGTCTGAGGAGGGGAGGCCTGAGGAGGGGAGGTCTGAGGAGGGGAGGCCTGAGGAGGGGAGGTCTCAGGAGGGGAGGTCTGAGGAGGGGAGGCCTGAGGAGGGGAGGCCTGAGGAGGGGAGGTCTGCGGAGGGGAGGTCTGAGGAGGGGAGGCCTGAGGAGAGGAAGAGCTGAGGAGGGGAGGCCTGAGGAGGGGAGGCCTGAGGAGGGGAGGCCTGAGGAGGGGAGCCCTGAGGAGGGGAGGTCTGAGGAGGGGAGGCCGGAGGAGGGGAGCCCTAGGAGGGGAGGTCTGAGGAGGGGAGGCCTGAGGAGGGGAGGCCTGAGGAGGGGAGGTCTGAGGAGGGGAGGCCTGAGGAGGGGAGGCCTTAGGAGGGGAGGCCTGAGGAGGGGAGGTCTGAGGAGGGGAGGCCTGAGGAGGTGAGGAGCTGAGGAGGGGAGGCCTGAGCAGGGGAGGTCTGAGGAGGGGAGGTCTGAGGAGGGGAGGCCTGAGGAGGGGAGGTCTGAGGAGGGGAGGCCTGAGGAGAGGAAGAGCTGAGGAGGGGAGGCCTGAGGAGGGGAGGTCTGAGGAGAGGAAGAGCTGAGGAGGGGAGGCCTGAGGAGGGGAGGTCTGAGGAGGGGAGGTCTGAGGAGGGGAGGCCTGAGGAGGCTGAGGAAGGAAGAGCTGAGGAGGGGAGGTCTGAGGAGGGGAGGTCAATGGAGGGGAGGCCCTGAGGAGGGGAGGTCTGAGGAGGGGAAGAGCTGAGGAGGGGAGGCCTGAGGAGGGGAGGTCTGAGGAGGGGAGGCCTGAGGAGGGGAGGTCTGAGGAGGGGAGGTCCGAGGAGGGGAGGCCTGAGGAGGGGAAGAGCTGAGGAGGGGAGGCCTGAGGAGGGGAGGTCTGAGGAGGGGAGGCCTGAGGAGGGGAAGACCTGAGGAGGGGAGGCCTGAGGAGGGGAGGTCTGAGGAGGGGAGGCCTGAGGAGGGGAGCCCTGAGGAGGGGAGCTCTGAGGAGCGGAGGCCTGAGGAGGGGAGGCCTGAGGAGGGGAGGCCTGAGGAGGGGACGACCTGAGGAGGGGAGGCCTGAGGAGGGGAGGTCTGAGGAAGGGAGGCCTGAGGAGGGGAGGCCTGAGGAGGTGAGGTCTGAGGAGGGGAGGCCTGAGGAGGGAAGGCCTGAGGAGGGGAATTGCTGAGGAGGGGAGGCCTGAGAAGGGGAGGTCTGAGGAGGGGAGGCCTGAGGAGTGGAGGCCTGAGGAGGGGAGGTCTGCGGAGGGGAGGTCTGAGGAAGGGAGGCCTGAGGAAGGGAAGAGCTGAGGAGGGGAGGCCTGAGGAGGGGAAGAGCTGAGGAGGGGAGGCCTGAGGAGGGGAGGTCTGAGGAGGGGAGGCCTGAAGAGGGGAGGCCTGAGGAGGGGAGGTCTGAGGAGGGGAGCCTTGAGGAGGGGAGGTCTGAGGAGGGGAGGTCTGAGGAGGGGAGCCCTGAGGAGGGGAGCCCTGAGGAGGGGAGGTCTGAGGAGGGGAGGCCTGAGGAGGGGAGGCCTGAGGAGGGGAGGTCTGAGGAGGGGAGGCCTGAGGAGGGGAGGCCTGAGGAGGGGAAGAGCTGAGGAGGGGAGGCCTGAGGAGGGGTGGAGCTGAGGAGGGGAGGCCTGAGGAGGGGAGGTCTGAGGAGGGGAGGTCTGAGGAGGGGAGGCCTGAGGAGGGGAAGAGCTGAGGAGGGGAGACCTGAGGAGGGGAGGTCTGAGGAGGGAGGCCCTGAGGAGGGGAGGCCTGAGGAGGGGAGGTCTGAGGAGGGGAGGCCCTGAGGAGGGGAGGTCTGAGGAGGGGAGGTCTGAGGAGGGGAGCCCTGTGGAGGGGAGGTCTGAGGAGGGGAGGCCTGAGGAGGGGAGCCCTGAGGAGGGGAGGCCTGAGGAGGGGAAGGGCTGAGGAGGGGAGGTCTGAGGAGGGGAGGCCTGAGGAGGGGAGCCCTGAGGAGGGGAGGCCTGAGGAGGGGAGGCCTGAGGAGGGGAAGCATTCAGGAGGGCATGCCCTGAGGAGGGGAGGCCTGAGGAGGGGAGCCCTGAGGAGGGGAGGCCTGAGGAGGGGAGCCCTGAGGAGGGGAGGCCTGAGGAGGGGAGGCCTGAGGAGGGGAGGCTGAGGAGGGGAGGTCTGAGGAGGGAAGGTCTGAGGAGGGGAGGGCTGAGGAGGGGAGTTCTGAGGAGGGGAGGCCTGAGGAGGGGAGGTCTGAGGAGGGGAGGCCTGAGGAGGGGAGGTCTCAGGAGGGGAGGTCTCAGGAGGGGAGGTCTGAGGAGGGGAGCCCTGATGAGGGGAGCTCTGAGGAGCGGAGGCCTGAGGAGGGGAGGCCTGAGGAGGGGAGGCCTGAGGAGGGGACGACCTGAGGAGGGGAGGCCTGAGGAGGGGAGGTCTGAGGAAGGGAGGCCTGAGGAGGGGAGGCCTGAGGAGGTGAGGTCTGAGGAGGGGAGGCCTGAGGAGGGAAGGCCTGAGGAGGGGAATTGCTGAGGAGGGGAGGCCTGAGAAGGGAGGTCTGAGGAGGGGAGGCCTGAGGAGTGGAGGCCTGAGGAGGGGAGGTCTGCGGAGGGGAGGTCTGAGGAAGGGAGGCCGGAGGAAGGGAAGAGCTGAGGAGGGGAGGCCTGAGGAGGGGAAGAGCTGAGGAGAGGAGGCCTGAGGAGGGGAGGTCTGAGGAGGGGAGCCTTGAGGAGGGGAGGTCTGAGGAGGGGAGGTCTGAGGAGGGGAGCCCTGAGGAGGGGAGCCCTGAGGAGGGGAGGTCTGAGGAGGGGAGGCCTGAGGAGGGGAGGCCTGAGGAGGGGAGGTCTGAGGAGGGGAGGCCTGAGGAGGGGAGGCCTGAGGAGGGGAAGAGCTGAGGAGGGGAGGCCTGAGGAGGGGTGGAGCTGAGGAGGGGAGGCCTGAGGAGGGGAGGTCTGAGGAGGGGAGGTCTGAGGAGGGGAGGCTTGAGGAGGGGAAGAACTGAGGAGGGGAGACCTGAGGAGGGGAGGTCTGAGGAGGGGAGGCCCTGAGGAGGGGAGGCCTGAGGAGGGGAGGTCTGAGGAGGGGAGGCCCTGAGGAGGGGAGGTCTGAGGAGGGGAGGTCTGAGGAGGGGAGCCCTGTGGAGGGGAGGTCTGAGGAGGGGAGGCCTGAGGAGGGGAGCCCTGAGGAGGGGAGGCCTGAGGAGGGGAAGGGCTGAGGAGGGGAGGTCTGAGGAGGGGAGGCCTGAGGAGGGGAGCCCTGAGGAGGGGAGGCCTGAGGAGGGGAGGCCTGAGGAGGGGAAGCATTCAGGAGGGCATGCCCTGAGGAGGGGAGGCCTGAGGAGGGGAGCCCTGAGGAGGGGAGGCCTGAGGAGGGGAGCCCTGAGGAGGGGAGGCCTGAGGAGGGGAGGCCTGAGGAGGGGAGGCTCAGGAGGGGAGGTCTGAGGAGGGGAGGAGCTGAGGAGGGGAAAAGCTGAGGAGGGGAGGCCTGAGGAGGGGAGGCCTGAGGAGGGGAGGTCTGAGGAGGGGAGGCCTGAGGAGGGGAGGAGCTGAGGAGGGGAGGCCTGAGCAGGGGAGGTCTGAGTAGGGGAGGTCGGAGGAGGGGAGGCCTGAGGAGGGGAGGTCTGAGGAGGGGAGGGCTGAGGAGGGGAGGTCTGAGGAGGGGAGGCCTGAGGAGGGGAGGTCTGAGGAGGGGAGGCCTGAGGAGGGGAGGTCTCAGGAGGGGAGGTCTGAGGAGGGGAGGTCTGAGGAGGGGAGGCCTGGGGAGGGGAGGCCTGAGGAGGGGAAGAGCTGAGGAGGGGAGGCCTGAGAAGGAGAGGTCTGAGGAGGGGAGGCCTGAGGAGGGGAGGCCTGAGGAGGGGAGGTCTGCGGAGGGGAGGTCTAAGGAGGGGAGGCCTGAGGAGGGGAGGCCTGAGGAGGGGAGGCCTGAGGAGGGGAGCCCTGAGGAGGGGAGGTCTGAGGAGGGGAGGCCGGAGGAGGGGAGCCCTAGGAGGGGAGGTCTGAGGAGGGGAGGCCTGAGGAGGGGAGGCCTGAGGAGGGGAGGTCTGAGGAGGGGAGGCCTGAGGAGGGGAGGCCTGAGGAGGGGAGGCCTGAGGAGGGGAGGTCTGAGGAGGGGAGGCCTGAGGAGGGGAGGAGCTGAGGAGGGGAGGCCTGAGCAGGGGAGGTCTGAGGAGGGGAGGTCTGAGGAGGGGAGGCGTGAGGAGGGGAGGTCTGAGGAGGGGAGGCCTGAGGAGGGGAGGCCTGAGGAGAGGAAGAGCTGAGGAGGGGAGGCCTGAGGAGGGGAGGTCTGAGGAGGGGAGGTCTGAGGAGGGGAGGCCTGAGGAGGGGAAGAGCTGAGGA
>NC_143517.1:67834037-67943623 GCF_031878675.1 Megascapheus bottae | reverse complement strand
TCATTAGGAGGGGAGGCCTGAGGAGGGGAGGCCTGAGGAGGGGAGGTCTGAGGAGGGGAGGCCTGAGGAGGGGAGGAGCTGAGGAGGGGAGGCCTGAGCAGGGGAGGTCTGAGGAGGGGAGGTCTGAGGAGGGGAGGCCTGAGGAGGGGAGGTCTGAGGAGGAGAGGGCTGAGGAGGGGAGGTCTGAGGAGGGGAGGCCTGAGGAGGGGAGGTCTGAGGAGGGGAGGCCTAAGGAGGGGAGGCTTGAGGAGGGGAAGAGGTGAGGAGGGGAGGCCTGAGAAGGGGAGGTCTGAGGAGGGGAGGCCTGAGGAGGGGAGGCCTGAGGAGGGGAGGTCTGCGGAGGGGAGGTCTGAGGAGGGGAGGCCTGAGGAGGGAAGAGCTGAGGAGGGGAGGCCTGAGCAGGGGAGGTCTGAGGAGGGGAGGTCTGAGGAGGGGAGGCCTGAGGAGGGGAGGCCTGAGGAGGGGAAGAGCTGAGGAGGGGAGGCCTGAGGAGGGGAGGAGCTGAGGAGGGGAGGCCTGAGGAGGGGAGGCCTTAGGAGGGGAGGCCTGAGGAGGGGAGGCCTGAGGAGGGGAAGAGCTGAGGAGGTGAGGCCTGAGGAGGGGCGGTCAATGGGGGGAGGCCTGAGGAGGGGAGGCCTGAGGAGGGGAGGTCTGAGGAGGGGAGGTCTGAGGAGGGGAGGGCCTGAGGAGGGGAGGTCTGAGGAGGGGAGGCCTGAGGAGGGGAGCCCTGAGGAGGGGAGGTCTGAGGAGGGGAGGCCTGAGGAGGGGAGCCCTGAGGAGGGGAGGCCTGAGGAGGGGAGGCCTGAGGAGGGGAGCCCTGAGGAGTGGAGTCTGAGGAGGGGAGGCCTGAGGAGGGGAGCCCTGAGGAGGGGAGGTCTGAGGAGGGGAGGCCTGAGGAGGGGAGCCTGAGGAGGGGAGGCCTGAGGAGGGGAGGCCTGAGGAGGGGAGGCCTGAGTAGGGGAGGTCTGAGGAGGGGAGGCCTGAGGAGGGGAGGTCTGAGGAGGGGAGGTCTGAGGAGGGGAGGTCTGCGGAGGGGAGGTCTGAGGAGGGGAGGTCTGAGGAGGGGAGGTCTGAGGAGGGGAGGTCTGAGAAGGGGAGCCCTGAGGAGGGGAGGTCTGAGGAGGGGAGGCCTGAGGAGGGGAGCCGTGAGGAGGGGAGGTCTGAGGAGCGGAGGCCTGAGGAGGGAGGCCTGAGGAGGGGAGGCCTGAGGAGGGGAAGACCTGAGGAGGGGAGGCCTGAGGAGGGGAGGTCTGAGGAGGGGAGGCCCTGAGGAGGGGAGCCCTGAGGAGGGGAGCTCTGAGGAGCGGAGGCCTGAGGAGGGGAGGCCTGAGGAGGGGAGGCCTGAGGAGGGGAAGACCTGAGGAGGGGAGGCCTGAGGAGGGGAGGTCTGAGGAAGGGAAGCCTGAGGAGGGGAGGCCTGAGGAGGGGAGGTCTGAGGAGGGGAGGCCTGAGGAGGGGAGGCCTGAGGAGGGGAAGAGCTGAGGAGGGGAGGCCTGAGAAGGGGAGGTCTGAGGAGGGGAGGCCTGAGGAGTGGAGGCCTGAGGAGGGGAGGTCTGGAGGGGAGGTCTGAGGAGGGGAGGCCTGAGGAGGGGAAGAGCTGAGGAGGGGAGGCCTGAGGAGGGGAAGAGCTGAGGAGGGAGGCCTGAGGAGGGAGGTCTGAGGAGGGGAGGCCTGAAGAGGGGAGGCCTGAGGAGGGAGGTCTGAGGAGGGGAGCCCTGAGGAGGGGAGGTCTGAGGAGGGGAGGTCTGAGGAGGGGAGCCCTGAGGAGGGGAGCCCTGAGGAGGGGAGGTCTGAGGAGGGGAGGCCTGAGGAGGGGAGGCCTGAGGAGGGGAGGTCTGAGGAGGGGAGGCCTGAGGAGGGGAGTCCTGAGGAGGGAAGAGCTGAGGAGGGGAGGCCTGAGGAGGGGTGGAGCTGAGGAGGGGAGGCCTGAGGAGGGGAGCCCTGAGGAGGGGAGGCCTGAGGAGGGGAGGCCTGAGGAGGGGAGGCCTGAGTAGGGGAGGTCTGAGGAGGGGAGGCCTGAGGAGGGGAGGTCTGAGGAGGGGAGGTCTGAGGAGGGGAGGTCTGCGGAGGGGAGGTCTGAGGAGGGGAGGTCTGAGGAGGGGAGGTCTGAGGAGGGGAGGTCTGAGAAGGGGAGCCCTGAGGAGGGGAGGTCTGAGGAGGGGAGGCCTGAGGAGGGGAGCCGTGAGGAGGGGAGGTCTGAGGAGCGGAGGCCTGAGGAGGGGAGGCCTGAGGAGGGGAGGCCTGAGGAGGGGAAGACCTGAGGAGGGGAGGCCTGAGGAGGGGAGGTCTGAGGAGGGGAGGCCTGAGGAGGGGAGCCCTGAGGAGGGGAGCTCTGAGGAGCGGAGGCCTGAGGAGGGGAGGCCTGAGGAGGGGAGGCCTGAGGAGGGGAAGACCTGAGGAGGGGAGGCCTGAGGAGGGGAGGTCTGAGGAAGGGAAGCCTGAGGAGGGGAGGCCTGAGGAGGGGAGGTCTGAGGAGGGGAGGCCTGAGGAGGGGAGGCCTGAGGAGGGGAAGAGCTGAGGAGGGGAGGCCTGAGAAGGGGAGGTCTGAGGAGGGGAGGCCTGAGGAGTGGAGGCCTGAGGAGGGGAGGTCTGCGGAGGGGAGGTCTGAGGAGGGGAGGCCTGAGGAGGGGAAGAGCTGAGGAGGGGAGGCCTGAGGAGGGGAAGAGCTGAGGAGGGGAGGCCTGAGGAGGGGAGGTCTGAGGAGGGGAGGCCTGAAGAGGGGAGGCCTGAGGAGGGGAGGTCTGAGGAGGGGAGCCCTGAGGAGGGGAGGTCTGAGGAGGGGAGGTCTGAGGAGGGGAGCCCTGAGGAGGGGAGCCCTGAGGAGGGGAGGTCTGAGGAGGGGAGGCCTGAGGAGGGGAGGCCTGAGGAGGGGAGGTCTGAGGAGGGGAGGCCTGAGGAGGGGAGTCCTGAGGAGGGGAAGAGCTGAGGAGGGGAGGCCTGAGGAGGGGTGGAGCTGAGGAGGGGAAGGCCTGAGGAGGGGAGGTCTGAGGAGGGGAGGTCTGAGGAGGGGAGGCCTGAGGAGGGAAGAGCTGAGGAGGGGAGACCTGAGGAGGGGAGGTCTGAGGAGGGGAGGCCCTGAGGAGGGGAGGCCTGAGGAGGGGAGGTCTGAGGAGGGGAGGCCCTGAGGAGGGAGGTCTGAGGAGGGGAGGTCTGAGGAAGGGAAGCATTCAGGAGGGCATGCCCTGAGGAGGGGAGGCCTGAGGAGGGGAGCCCTGAGGAGGGGAGGCCTGAGGAGGGGAGCCCTGAGGAGGGGAGGCCTGAGGAGGGGAGGCCTGAGGAGGGGAGGCTGAGGAGGGGAGGTCTGAGGAGGGGAGGAGCTGAGGAGGGGAAAAGCTGAGGAGGGGAGGCCTGATGAGGGGAGGCCTGAGGAGGGGAAGCATTCAGGAGGGCAGGCCCTTAGGAGGGGAGGCCTGAGGAGGGGAGGCCTGAGGAGGGGAGGTCTGAGGAGGGGAGGCCTGAGGAGGGGAGGAGCTGAGGAGGGGAGGCCTGAGCAGGGGAGGTCTGAGTAGGGAGGTCGGAGGAGGGGAGGCCTGAGGAGGGGAGGTCTGAGGAGGGAGGGCTGAGGAGGGGAGGTCTGAGGAGGGGAGGCCTGAGGAGGGGAGGTCTGAGGAGGGGAGGCCTGAGGAGGGGAGATCTCAGGAGGGGAGGTCTGAGGAGGGGAGGTCTGAGGAGGGGAGGCCTGGGGAGGGGAGGCCTGAGGAGGGGAAGAGCTGAGGAGGGGAGGCCTGAGAAAGAGAGGTCTGAGGAGGGGAGGCCTGAGGAGGGGAGGCCTGAGGAGGGGAGGTCTGCGGAGGGGAGGTCTGAGGAGGGGAGGCCTGAGGAGAGGAAGAGCTGAGGAGGGGAGGCCTGAGGAGGGGAGGTCTGAGGAGGGGAGGCCTGAGGAGGGAGGCCTGAGGAGGGGAGGTCTGAGGAGGGGAGGTCTGAGGAGGGGAGGCCTGAGGAGGGGAGCCCTAGGAGGGAGGTCTGAGGAGGGGAGGCCTGAGGAGGGGAGGCCTGAGGAGGGGAGGTCTGAGGAGGGGAGGCCTGAGGAGGGGAGGCCTGAGGAGGGAGGTCTGAGGAGGGGAGGCCTGAGGAGGGGAGGAGCTGAGGTGGGGAGGCCTGAGCAGGGGAGGTCTGAGGAGGGGAGGTCTGAGGAGGGGAGGCCTGAGGAGGGGAGGTCTGAGGAGGGGAGGCCTGAGGAGGGGAGGCCTGAGGAGGGGAAGAGCTGAGGAGGGGAGGCCTGAAGAGGGGAGGAGCTGAGGAGGGGGAGGCCTGAGGAGGGGAGGCCTGAGGAGGGGAGGTCTGAGGAGGGGAGGCCTGAGGAGGGGAAGAGCTGAGGAGGGGAGGCCTGAGGAGGGGAGGTCAATGGAGGGGAGGCCCTGAGGAGGGGAGGCCTGAGGAGGGGAAGAGCTGAGGAGGGGAGGCCTGAGGAGGGGAGGTCTGAGGAGGGGAGGCCTGAGGAGGGGAGGTCTGAGGAGGGGAGGTCCGAGGAGGGGAGGCCTGAGGAGGGGAAGAGCTGAGGAGGGGAGGCCTGAGGAGGGGAGGTCTGAGGAGGGGAGGCCTGAGGAGGGAGCCCTGAGGAGGGGAGGTCTGAGGAGCGGAGGCCCTGAGGAGGGGAGGCCTGAGGAGGGGAGGTCTGAGGAGGGGAGGCCTGAGGAGGGGAGGCCTGAGGAGGGGAAGAGCTGAGGAGGGGAGGCCTGAGGAGGGGGAGGTCTGAGGAGGGGAGGCCTGAGGAGGGGAGCCCTGAGGATGGGAGCTCTGAGGAGGGGAGGCCTGAGGAGGGGAGGCCTGAGGACGGGAGGCCTGAGGAGGGGAGGCCTGAGGAGGGGAGGCCTGAGGAGGGGAGCCCTGAGGAGGGGAGGCCTGAGGAGCGGAGGCCTGAGGAGGGGAGGCCTGAGGAGGGGAGGCCTGAGTAGGGGAGCCCTGAGGAGGGGAGGCCTGAGGAGGGGAGGCCTGAGGAGGGGAGGCTGAGGAGGGGAGGTCTGAGGAGGGGAGGAGCTGAGGAGGGGAAGAGCTGAGGAGGGGAGGCCTGAGGAGGGGAGGCCTGAGGAGGGGAAGCATTCAGGAGGGCAGGCCCTTAGGAGGGGAGGCCTGAGGAGGGGAGGCCTGAGGAGGGGAGGTCTGAGGAGGGGAGGCCTGAGGAGGGGAGGAGCTGAGGAGGGAGGCCTGAGCAGGGGAGGTCTGGGTAGGGGAGGTCGGAGGAGGGGAGGCCTGAGGAGGGGAGGTCTGAGGAGGGAGGGCTGAGGAGGGGAGGTCTGAGGAGGGGAGGCCTGAGGAGGGGAGGTCTGAGGAGGGGAGGCCTGAGGAGGGGAGGTCTCAGGAGGGGAGGTCTGAGGAGGGGAGGTCTGAGGAGGGGAGGCCTGAGGAGGGGAGGCCTGAGGAGGGGAAGAGCTGAGGAGGGGAGGCCTGAGAAGGAGAGGTCTGAGGAGGGGAGGCCTGAGGAGGGGAGGCCTGAGGAGGGGAGGTCTGCGGAGGGGAGGTCTGAGGAGGGGAGGCTGAGGAGAGGAAGAGCTGAGGACGGGAGGCCTGAGGAAGGGGAGGTCTGAGGAGGGGAGGCCTGAGGAGGGGAGGCCTGAGGAGGGGAGCCCTGAGGAGGGGAGGTCTGAGGAGGGGAGGCCTGAGGAGGGGAGCCCTGAGGAGGGGAGGTCTGAGGAGGGGAGGGCCTGAGGAGGGGAGGCCTGAGGAGGGGAGGCCTGAGGAGGGGAGCCCTGAGGAGGGGAGGCCTGAGGAGGGGAGACCTGAGGAGGGGAGGTCTGAGGAGGGGAGGCCTGAGGAGGGGAGGCCTGAGGAGGGGAGGCCTGAGGAGGGGAGGTCTGAGGAGGGGAGGCCTGAGGAGGGGAGGAGCTGAGGAGGGGAGGCCTGAGCAGGGGAGGTCTGAGGAGGGGAGGTCTGAGGAGCGGAGGCTGAGGAGCGGGAGGTCTGAGGAGGGGAGGCCTGAGGAGGGGAGGCCTGAGGAGGGTAAGAGCTGAGGAGGGGAGGCCTGACGAGGGGAGGAGCTGAGGAGGGGAGGCCTGAGGAGGGGAGGTCTGAGGAGGGGGAGGTCTGAGGAGGGGAGGCCTGAGGAGGGGAAGAGCTGAGGAGGGGAGGCCTGAGGAGGGGAGGTCAATGGAGGGGAGGCCTTGAGGAGGGGAGGCCTGAGGAGGGGAGGTCTGAGGACGGGAGGCCTGAGGAGGGGAGGCCTGAGGAGGGGAAGAGCTGAGGAGGGGAGGCCTGAGGAGGGGAGGTCTGAGGAGGGGAGGCCTGAGGAGGGGAGGTCTGAGGAGGGGAGGTCCGAGGAGGGGAGGCCTGAGGAGGGGAAGAGCTGAGGAGGGAGGCCTGAGGAGGGGAGGTCAATGGAGGGGAGGCCCTGAGGAGGGGAGGCCTGAGGAGGGGTGGTCTGAGGAGAGGGAGGCCCTGAGGAGGGGAGGTCTGAGGAGGGGAGGTCTGAGGAGGGGAGCCCTGAGGAGGGGAGGTCTGAGGAGGGAGGCCTTAGGAGGGGAGCCCTGAGGAGGGGAGGTCTGAGGAGCGGAGGCCTGAGGAGGGGAGGCCTGAGGAGGGGAGGTCTGAGGAGGGAGGCCTGAGGAGGGGAGGCCTGAGGAGGGGAGAGCTGAGGAGGGGAGGCCTGAGGAGGGGAGGTCTGAGGAGGGGAGGCCTGAGGAGGGGAGCCCTGAGGAGGGGAGCTCTGAGGAGGGAGGCTGAGGAGGGGAGGCCTGAGGAGGGGAGGTCTGAGGAGGGGAGGCCTGAGGAGGGGAGGCCTGAGAAGGGGAGAGCTGAGGAGGGGAGGCCTGAGAATGGAGGTCTGAGGAGGGGAGGCCTGAGGAGGGGAGGTCTGCGGAGGGGAGGTCTGAGGAGGGGAGGCCTGAGGAGGGGAAGGAGCTGAGGAGGGGGAGGGCTGTGGAGGGGAGAGCTGAGGAGGGGAGGCCTGAGGAGGGGAGGCCTGAGGAGGGGAGGTCTGAGGAGGGGAGGCCTGAGGAGGGGAGGTCCGAGGAGGGGAGGCCTGAGGAGGGGAGGCTCTGAGGAGGGGAGGTCTGAGGAAGGGAGGCCTGAGGAGGGGAGGCCTGAGGAGGGAGGTCTGAGGAGGGGGAGGCCTGAGGAGGGGAGGCCTGAGGAGGGGAAGAGCTGAGGAGGGAGGCCTGAGGAGGGAAGAGCTGAGGAGGGGAGGCCTGAGGAGGGGAGGTCTGAGGAGGGGAGGCCCTGAGGAGGGGAGGCCTGAGGAGGGAGGTCTGAGGAGGGGAGGCCCTGAGGAGGGAAGGTCTGAGGAGCGGAGGCCTGAGGAGGGGAGCCCTGAGGAGGGGAGGTCTGAGGAGGGGAGGCCTGAGGAGGGGAGGTCTGAGGAAGGGAGGCCTGAGGAGGGGAGGCCTGAGAGGGGAGGTCTGAGGAGGGGAGGCCTGAGGAGGGGAGGCCTGAGGAGGGAATAGCTGAGGAGGGGAGGCCTGAGGAGGGGTGGAGCTGAGGAGGGGAGGCCTGAGGAGGGGAGGTCTGAGGAGGGGAGGTCTGAGGAGGGGAGGCCTGAGGAGGGGAAGAGCTGAGGAGGGGAGGCCTGAGGAGGGGAGGTCTGAGGAGGGGAGGCCCTGAGGAGGGAGGCCTGAGGAGGGGAGGTCTGAGGAGGGGAGGCCCTGAGGAGGGGAGGTCTGAGGAGGGAGGCCTGAGGAGGGGAGGCCTGAGGAGGGGAGGTCTGAGGAGGGGAGGCCCTGAGGAGGGGAGGCCTGAGGAGGGGAGGCCTGAGGAGGGAGCCTGAGGAAGGGAGGTCTGAGGAGGGGAGGAGCTGAGAAGGGGAGGCTTGAGGAGGGGAGGGCCTGAGGAGGGGAGGTCTGAGGAGGGGAGGTCTGAGGAGGGGAGGCCTGAGGAGGGGAGGCCTGAGGAGGGGAGGCCTGAGGAAGGGAGGTCTGAGGAGGGGAGGAGCTGAGGAGGGGAGGCCTGAGGAGGGGAGGTGTGAGGAGGGCAGGCCCTGAGGAGGGGAGGCTCCGGGGAGGGGCGGCCTGAGAGGGGAGGCCCCGTGGAGGGGAGGCCCAGTGGAGGGGAGTCTCCCGGCCGGGGAGGTGTGGAGTTGATGTGAGTCCCGGCTTTGCACCCAGAAGTAGAACGAGGGTAACAGCAGCCTTGTCCAGAGCACCACGAGCCTCCTGGTTGCTGGCCAGTCCCCATGGATCCTGCTTTCCAGAGGGCATCCTGGCAGCAGAGCTGGGCCGGGCATGGTGGGCTCGTTTGCTGCTCTGTATCGCCTTTCCACTCCGGGCAGTGGGCTGTGGAGGGGTGCAGGCGTGGATGAGGGCGGGGCGGGGTATCTTCCCAGAGTGAGGCAGGGAGGCCACTCCCTGGCGGAAGCGGTGTGTGTGGGGGGCATAGGCTGGGTGGCTTCAGGCCCTGGGCAGTATGTGGGGTCCTCCTCGGCCCCCTCCCCCAGGCTGGCGAGCTGCTCCTTCCCAGCCACGTCGAGGCCCCACTGTCTTCCCCAATTCCGATCCTTGGCCCTCTGCGGGGTCCAGAGTCCTCTGGGTGTGTGATTCCCGCTGTAGGGAGGGGCTGGAAGAGGGGAAACAGGGAGGAGCAGGCGGGAACCTGCGGGAGCTGGGTGACCTCCAGCCTGCCAGGCAGGGGCTGACTCACTGAAACGTGGGGATGACTCAGGAGGCCAGGCCTGCAAACGCACTGGGGTGGCTCTGGCCTGGTGGAGGGGGGCTGCCCTCCCCACATGGGCACGGGGGCCCCAGGGGGGCCATGTAGATGGTGTCAGCCTTTGACCCAGGGCAGGAGGCAGCCCCTGCCACATCACAGGCCTGAGGACGGCGCTCTGAGCCCAGGGCTGCGTAGCTGGCTAGCTCAGCCGGTGAGCAGGAGGAGACCCACTCAGCCTCGAGGGCCAGCGAGGCGAGGGCCTTTGTGTGATGGCCCGTGGTGGTGCCATGATGCCGGACCAGGACGCGCTGCTCCCGCGGGAGCTCGGAGCCAGCCTCACCCGGAGAGAATCTCTAAACTCACCCGTGCTTCCCTCAACTTCTAGCGCTATGTGCAGATCCAAGATACCCAGAGGAGAGGAGTAACTCTCCCTGGGTCACTCGGCTAGTGAGTTACAGAGCTGGCTGACAATAGGGTACGCTGACTTGGGGTGTCCATCTCCTCATCACTGAGCAAAAGAAAATGACATGAACAAATGCTCGACATCTCTGGCCATAAAAGAAACGCAAATCAAAACAATGCTAAGAATCCACCTCACTCCAGTTAGAATGGCCAGGACCAAGAAAAGTAATAACAACAGATGCTGGAGGAGATGTGACCAGGAGGGATCACTACTACACTGTTGGTGGGAGTGCAAACTCGTTCAACCACTATGGAAAGCAGTGTGGCAGTGCCTCAAAAGACTAAACATAGAGCTCCCCTATGACCCAGCAATTCCACTACTTGGCATTTACCCAACCACCCAGAAACAAGGACATACTAAATCCACTAGCACAACAATGTTCATTGCAGCGCTATTCACCATAGCAAAGATATGGAACCAACCTAGATGTCCCTCAGTTGATGAGTGGATCAACAAGTTGTGGTATTTGTACACAATGGAATTCTATGCTGCTGTCAGAAAGAATGACATCGCCCCATTTGTTAGGAAATGGAAAGACAGAAAAAATCATATTAAGTGAAGTAAGCCAGACTCAAGGGAACTTAGGCTCAATGGTTTCCCTCATTTGTAATAATTAGTCAAACCTTGGACTCTCCTATCAGAGGATTTTAATAGCTTAAAACCTAGATACATAAGGCCATATAGATGAGGTTAAATGAAAGGACCTCCAGGATATGGAAACAAGAGCTATATTGTCCTTAATGTGCTATGTTATTTCTTATCTCTTTTATTGTCCCTTGGTTATTCTCATATTGTTACAGTATCTTACCTTGTTATCTGGTATATTGTATATACGTTTATTTGTTTTTTGAAATAGGAAAGGGAAGAGGGGAGATGAGGGGAAAGAAATGGGGACAAAGCATGAGAAGGGGATCAATGTATGTGAAGGAATGCACCTTCTACCTGGTGAATACAATGTATGTGAAGGAATGCACCTTCTACCTGGTGAATACAATGTATGTGAAGGAATGCACCTTCTACCTGGTGAATACAATGTGACCCTTCTATGAATTACAATAAAAAAAGAAAAAGAAAATGACCTCCACGCAAGCAACATGACTGGGGTTTGACTTCCTCCAGTGGGACATGGGGCTTGAACAATGCAGCTGAGAGGCGCAAGGAGAGGCGGCAAAGCCACACAGGCGGTGCCGTCACCAGTCAGCGCAGGCCCTGGGACCGTGGATGAACAGAACTCTAGAGATGAGGTCCCAGAGGAGAGGTGCACAGGAGAGGTCAAGAGGGGCGCAGGGACCTCTGAACCCCGGGGGATGTCTTGTCTTTGTGTCCTGTGAGGAAGGACAGTCTTGGGGCAGTGTGGGCAGAGGTGAGCACGACGGAGAGTCCTCGTCTGCCCCTCCACCTTTGAGGTCAGAGCCGCAGAGCCCGCAGTGAGCTCCAGTGTGGTCCAGGAAGCCACACCAACGCCAATCACTTCTGGACAGAGTGCTCCCTGCCCTGGGTCAGAAGCAAGTGCATGGGGCAGGAGGGGGTGATGCAGAGACCGAGATGGAGCAGAGCCAGGGGACGCTAGGCAGCGCCTCAGGGCTGGAGGGTGGAGCCGCACTGTCAGCCACTCCTGACCCGAGCTCCCGGTGACGCTTCCTCCATTCTCAGGTGGTGAGGCAGGCAGGATGAGTAACAGGGCCGTCACTGAGCGGTGCCATGCGTGAGTGCGGAGCATGGACAAGATTGAGCTTCCCGAGCTGTGTTTACTCATCCCGGGAAGAAGTGGCACACAGTACTCCACCTCCTGCCCCCAGTGCTGCTGCCACCTTCTACGTCTGCCTCTCCTCCTGCCATCCTCACCCAGGATCCACCACCACACAACTAACACCACCACCATCACCATATCACCACCACCATACAATTAACACCACCACACATTCACCACATCATCACCACCACACAACTAACACCACCACATAATTAACACCATCACCACCACCATATCACCACACAATCACCATCACCACCACCATCACCACACAATCACCATCACCACCACCATCACCATCACCACCACCATATCACCACACCATCACCACACTATCACCACCACCACACAATCACCATCACCACCACACAATTAACACCACCATACAATTAACACCACCATACAATTAACACCACCACACATTCACCACCACCATCACCACCATCACCATCATCATCACCATTACCACACCATCACCACCATTACCACCACCATCACCACCACCACCACCACCACCATCACCACCACCATCACCATGACCATCACCACCACCACCACCATCACCATCATCACCACCACCACCATCACCATCACCACCACCACACAATTAATACCACCACACCACCACCATCACCACCATCATTATCACCATCACCATCACCACCATCACCCCCACCACAAGCTCCATCCAGATTATCACCCCCATTGCCACAATTGCCAGGAACAATAGCACTAACCCATCTCATCACTACCATCAGTGCCATTTTTCACTGCCCCTGGCCCAGAGCAAGCCCTGCCACTTCACAGGCGTGGTATCAGAAGTAGAGGCGTTGCAAGAAGCTACAGTTCATCTCCTGAACATCAAGCCTTCCAACTCTAAAACCTGTTCTGGGTTGATGGAGGAGCAGAACGCTCCCTGCCTCTCTGCTGAAGAACGTTATATTCTAGGGAAATCTCTGGAACTCTGGTCGTGAAGGCTTTCAAGTTCCAGGAGTCTTTCAGGGGCCCTCTGGATATTTGTAATGTCACTTTGGCCCACAGGCAGTCTGTGGGCAGCTGATAAAGGGTGTCTATACCCTTGTGCACTGAGTGATGCCAGCCCGTATGTCCCAGTAGGCCGCTAATTGTGGTGGGCCTGCATCCCCACCAGGGCAGAAATCACCCATTCCCTCTAATAGCCACCTGTGTCTCTGCGTCAGGGTGGCATCTTGTGTTCTGATGGTGGATGCAGGGAGACAACCCTCGTGGCCTCCCCTGACTGTCAGGGCCCCTGCCCGTCCATCTCTAGAGGGGGGTCAAGTTCCCGGGCCTTCTCTTCTCTTTCCTTCATGTTTCCTGCTCCACTGAGAGGCAGGCGCTTAGGAGTGTAAGATATTCCCAAGCAAGCACAAAAACTAAAATGTGAGAGGATTTTTTTTTTTGCCAGTCCTGGGCTTGAGCTCAGGGCCTGAGCGCTGTCCTTGGACTTTCTCAAGGCTAGAGCTCTACCACTTGAGCCTCAGCACCACTTCTGGCTTTTTTTTTTTTAATGTATGTGGTACATTAGTACTAGGCAAGCACTTTAACCACTAGGCCAAACTCCTGGCCCGTGAGAGGATTATTTTATGGTTCGGGAGATGTCATTTTGTGACGTCAGTAACCCGGTCACTGAGAGGGGCAGAGGCAGCTCTGGAGGAACAGAGTTTTTGTCCATTATTGAAGGTAAGCGGGTGTAGGCACAATCAAAAGTGTTTAACTTTAGAATGTTTAATGTACTGTCCGTGGATCTTGTAAAGAAAAGTAAGTCTGTAGGATACCCTAGAAGAATTGACCAATACTTCCAAAACGTCAATCAAACACAAAGAACATAGTAGCGGAGGAGACAAGGAGCCACAAAGAAGGGTACAGTGTAGAAAAGAAGAGCTGTCCCAGGCAAGCCCTCCTGCAGCCCGCGGCCTGTGACTCTCCAAGGGGAGATGGCAGGATGCTCCCCCAAAGACGGGGCTGGAAATGAGCTCTTGCCACGATCCAGTTATGTGCTGTCGGTGAGAGACGCGAGGGTCTGACTGCTTTGGAGCGATCGCCTTGCCTTGCGTGCTTCCACATTTTCCTCTGCAGCATGGCAGTGGGGTTTTGATGGTGCCTGCATTCAATCTGTGGGTCCCTTTCAGGAACATTGCCACCATGCACTGTTAATTCTGTGGCTCCATGAACAAGAGACAGCGGTCCAGCTCGCAGGGTCTTTCTTTAGAGCTTTTTCAGAGATCTCTTGCCTCCTTAGTGAGGTTTATACTGATGTATTTCGTTTTTTTGTTAGAGTCCAAATGAGATTATTTTCCTGATTTCTTTTTCATTGTATTCATTATTAGTACTGAGAAAAAGCTGTTGAGTTTGTATCTTTCTACTTTGCTGAAAGTATTTATTAGGTCATATTTTGTGTGTGTGTGTGTGTGTGTGTGTGTGTGTGTGTGTGTGGCAACTGTGAGGACTCTTTTTTTTTGCCAGTCCTGGGCTTAACCTCAGGGCCTGAGCACTGTCCTTGGGCTTTCTCAAGGCTAGAGCTCCACCACTTGAGCCACACCACCACCTCTGGCTTTTTCTGAGTATGTGGTACCAGGGAATTGAACCCAAGGCCTTGTGCAAGCCAGGCAGGCACGCTACCACTAAGCCACACTCCCAGCCTGACTGGAAGGACTTTCGAGTATTTGATTGGATCATCTGAGATTTTTTGGTTCATTCTTTTCTATTTATGTCATTTTATTTCTTTCTCTTGCCTTATTGCTCTGGTTAGGTTTTCAAACCACTGTACTATTCCCACCCTATTCTCCCCAAAGAGAAATGGGGGGGAGAATATTTTGCTGTTTGTCTTAATGGTCAAGAGTTCCTGTCATGTGTGCTTATGTTGGAAAGTTTTTGTTTCTCCATTAGTCTTCAAAGGTAACTTTTCTGGGAAGGTAACTTTTCTGAGAGCTAGCCTTGAGCACAAAGAGACTCAGGCAGGGACAGTGACCAGGCCCTGAGTTCAAGCCCTATGACTGACCAAAAAAAAAAAGGTAACTTTCCTGGATATAATAATCTTGAGTGGCAATTTGAGTTCAGAGAGAACTATATTACTAAAACTTAGACTTTCTCCTAAAAGGTGTAGTGTAATTCTGACAGCTTTTTCCTTTGACAGCTTCCAATATGATTTCTTTGTTCTGTAGTCTCAGCATTGAGAATATAACATATAACGGGGAGCGTTTCATTCATTGTTATGTCTGTTTAAGATTCTATGTATTCCTTGAATTTGGATACCCGCATCTTCCCTAAAGAGGAAAATATGCCGCTGTAATTTCATTAAATAGGTTTTCTATGCCTTTTCTTTTTTAGCGGTCCTGAGGTTAAAACTCGCGGTCCCGAGCTTTGTAGGTGGGCGTTCTACTGTTTGGCGCAAACCCGCAGTCTTCCCACGCTGGTGTGTGTCTCGGCCCCTTGTCTGTGCTGCGACTCCTTAGGTTTGGTCTCTTGATGATGGCGGAGTCCTTGAACGTCGTGGTCACCCTGTGTTTTTTCTCACAGACACCTCTTAGGCTCCACTTCCTCACTGGTCCACCCCGTGAAGTCTGTGCTTCTGGTTGAGCCCCCTGGGCTGTGGTTCTGAGTGACGAAAGCCCGCCAGATGCACTGGTGGGCCCAAGTCACTGTGTCAGCGTCCGTCCGTTCCCTCTCTCCTCCCCGCAGCGGCTAGAAGCCGCTTTGCCACTCGCTCCCCCTTCCCAGCTCTGTCCTCACCTCACTGTCTCACGGTCCTTCTTGTAAAGGTCCTGGGTGACACTGGAGCTGCTGGGTGCCAGGAAGGCCTGATCTTCAGCTGAGACCCATCTGTGAAGTGTCCTGTCCTGCGGAGGTGAGAAGACATGTCCACCAGCTCTGGCTAGGACGTGGAGGTCTCTTCTACACTCGACGACACACACTCTCGCTCTTTCTCTCACTCTCCTTTTCTCTCTTCTTTCTCTTTCTTTCTTCTCCTTCTCTTCCACTTTCGTTCTCCCTTTTTCTTTCTCTTTCTCACTTTCTCCCTGCTCTCCTCTTCTCTTTCTCTTCTCTTTTGCTGTCTTTCACTCTCACCCTGTCTTCTTTCTCTTTCTCTCTCTCTGGTCCTAGGGCTTGAACTTGGGGCCTGGGTGCTGTCCCTGAGCTTTTGTCCCCTTCTTCACTTAAGGCTGGTGCTCTGCTGTTTGCTCCACAGCTGCACTTCTAGCTTTTTGGTGGTTGGTTGGAGACTTTCCTGCCCGGCTGGCTTTGAACGACCACCTTCAGATCCCACCTTGTGGATGGCTGAGACGGCAGGGGTGAGCCTCCGTACCCAGTGATTTTCTCTTTAAGCTTTTTAATTTCTTTTCCAGTCCTGGGCTTGACCTCAGGGCCTGAGCACTGTCCTTGGCTTTCTCAAGGCTGGAGCTCTAGCGCTTGAGCTAGTGTGGTTCTGAGGAATCCAACCTGTGCATGCCAGGCAAGCGCTTGATCACCACGCCAAATTCTTGGCCCGTAGATCACACAATATTGTGATGAAAACTTGCTGTCCACAGGATCTCTTGAAAGTGGCTGTTACCTGATCATAAATCTTTTATCCAAAGATGTGGCCCTGTTCCGTTGTCCTTTACTTCCTTATTCTCAAAGGATGAACTGAATATCCTTTTTAAACTTATAAACAGACTTTCTGCCACACTATCCTCCACAACGATTCATGTCTTTAGCTTTTCATGAACACCTGGACTGCTGGATGTGTTAGCCTGGAGCGCTTCTGCTTCACCCTGTGAAACTCAGCAGCCCGCCTGCGCCTGTGTCAAGGATCTCAGCGCACACATTGCGCAGTTAGTGCTGGTGTTGTCACTCCAGTGCCAGTAGCCTGAGAAGGGGTTGTAGAGCATTCCTGCCGCAGTCTGAACCGAGAGGCCCTTAGATTCCAGAATGCTCTCTAGTGTCTCCCATGTATGAGTACCTTTTGGTACAACACCTGCAATTTGCTCTGCAAACACAGTTCCCATGGCACATGACGTCTGTGTTTTGTTCATTGCAGTAACGAATAAAGAACCACCAGGTTTTCACACTTGATACCAGCACTGTACCAATGCTTCCAGAATAATCACATGTTCTACAACTTCATAAGTATGACACCATCAAAAGTTTCGGCAGACTCTCCCACAGTCTCCTCCAGGGAGCACATTCTGTACTTTAGCCTCTTATCCAGAACTGGATCAAATGATTTATGATGTGCTATTTTAATGTTTTCACCCACGGGATCAATTCTAGTAACAGAAGCACCCTAGCGGCTCAGTTAATAATCCACCACCACAGCCAACACCAGGGATCTTCACCCCAGACAAGGGTTTTCCTGGCTGGTGGGTGGCAGTGTTTTCAGAAGAGGTCTAATAAATGGCAGCCGCAGGTGGTTCATGGCTGAAGAGGCGCATACACCACTTGTCAGCCAGGGCCCTGAAGGGTCTCGCTGCTGTCCACAGTGGTTTGTGAAGTACTGTACAGTCTGTAATTTTTTATTTTATTCGAATAGGAAAAAAGCCATCCTACCAGGTTTGAACCACATAGTTCTGTACTCACTGAAAATTTGTGGTTTAATTTGTAGAGTCCAACTCAGTGTATTTCCTGAATAAGCTGCCAACAAAGCCATGCGGAGACGCTCGGGGGTCGTGTGCTCCGGAAACCAGACGTAACCTTTCTAGTCCTCCCGCTTTCTAGTCCTTTTAAACTTTGATATTCTGGCACGGTAGCTCACGCCTATAATCCTAGCTAGCTACTCAGGAGGCTAAGATCTGAGGATCAAGGTTCAAAGCCAGCCCAGGCACAAAAGGACCTGAGATTCTTATCTCCAATTATCCTCTAGAAAATGGATAGTGGGGCTGTGGCTCAACCGGTAGGACTGGAGCTGAAGAGCTCAGGGACAGTGCCCAAGCCCAGGGGTGGGCGGTAGTCTTCAGCTGAAAGAGCTCAGGGACGGTGCCTAGGTGGGTTCAACCCCATGACCCACACGCACACAAAAATGCTATTCTGCTTATGGCAGGCAATATACAGAATTTGTCTTCTTTTCCCTCTAGTGCTAGAGTTTGAACTCAGGAATTTACGCTTGCCTGGATGGCACTCTGCTACTTGAGCCATGCCTCCAGCCTGACTTTTTTTTGCTCATTATTTTGGAGCTGGAATTTCAACAGACTTTTCTGCCTGGTCTGGCCTCAAACCACAATCCTCTGGATTTCAGCCTCCTCAGTGCTAGGATTTCAGGCGTGGGCCATTGGTACCAGGTTCAGAATTTTCCTTTCTGGATCTGGCTTTGTTTAAGGCAATGATCTCAAGTTCATTCGTTTCTCCCCCTATGACGTATTTTCCTTCTTTTTTTTTATGGCTGGGTACTACTTCCTTGTGCTTATGGGCCGTTCTCTTTCTCTGACACTACAGCTGGCGCTCCTGGGTGGACAGTGCTGCCCTCCGGGCTGTGCCTGGGCTTCTGTTACCTGGTGAAGCCCGCTGGTGCAGCAGCCACAGCAGGGGAAGTTCTAGTCCTAGCTCCCTGTGGAGCATCTACAGAGATTGCCATGGTGACAATGTTTGTTTACAGCCTGTCAGCGGGCGTGGGGCTCCCTGCTCTGCCCCTGGGTGACTGGCTGCTGTCTGGTCTGGGTTGCCTGGAGGACCAAGTTTTGTCACAACAAAGATGACAAGCAAACTCCTGGGCTGTCCACTCAGGATTAGTCAAGGTGTTGCCCCATTCCCTTATCTGCTCCTCAGGTTGACCTCTGATCTTTCCTGCCAGCCCACAGGAAGCAACACAGGGTGGCTAGCAGGCCTCCATACCCCAGCCTCCGGCTGTCTGAGAAGTGGTCCTTCTCCTGGCTGTGGTGAGGGTTGGGGGAGGTAGGAGGGAGGGCTGCCCACAGTGAGACTGGCCAGTCGGGGAGTCCATTGTGCCACTGCCGGCTGAGGTTTAGCAGAGCACTAACCATCCCAGGTGGTGGACATTGGGAGAGGGCCCCAGAGGTGAGGGACCGGGAGAGTTCCCCCAGGGAGGGAGGAGGTCCCCCGAGGGAAGGGACCCGGGCCTGGAGGGGGGTTGTCCCTGTCCTGGCCCCAGACCCTTAGGGAAATCCCCTCACTTGGGGAGGTGCTCACATGCCTGGAGGGTGGCCTGCTCCCAGGTGGGGCCTGCTGACTGCTCTGTCCACAAGAGAGGACAAGGCCGCTCTCTGAGGGATGTTTACCCCCATGGCAGCCACTCTTCCCCCGTGCTTTGGAAGTTGGCACAGATTTTACACCGGTTGGGTATTCACAGTGGGTGTCCTGCCCCCCCACTCCGCTCTGCCCACTGTCCTCCCCATCCCACCCTGCCCACTGTCTTCCCCCCACTGTCCTCCCCCCTGCCCTGCCCCCAGGAAAATGGTGATGAAATTGCCCCACTTGCACATGGAGCAGGAGGAAAAGGCTGCCAAGGACCAGAATGGACCCGACATTCACACACGGAGGCGCTCGCCCCCACTCCCGCAGCACGTGACCCAGCCTGAGAAGAGTGCAGGTGAAGACGCGATGGAGGGACATTGGTGCTGGGTCCTCATCCAGGGTGCCCAGTGTCACAGGGGCACGGGGACGATGTCCACACTCGGGGGAGGCACAGCTGCTCCCGACCTTGAGCTCATGCACTGGCCTTCAGTGCTGCGACCTTTTGTCTGGTCCATTGTGGAGCTGAGCGCAGGGCCTGGGCGCTGTCCCCAAGCCTTTTCTCTCGAGGCCGGCACTCCACCACTCTGAGCCACAGCACCACTTCTGCTTTTCTGGTGGTTCACTGGGGATGAGTCTCGCGGGCTTTCCTGTCCAGGCTGGCTTGGAATGGTGAACCTCAGACTCAGCCTCTTGAGTAGCTGGGGTTACAGGTGTCAGCCACTGGCGCAGGCCCAGAAGGGGCTTTTCTGCGGCTGCCACCCCTCCCCATGCCTGTGGCAGTGGTTTCCGGGGGCACTGGGCAGATGGTGCTCCCTGGACAGTGCTCCCTTGGAAGGAGGCTGAGCAATGAAGCTGACCTGGGGGAGTGGGGGGGGGAAGGAGGGAGGGAGGGAGGTGCTGAGCTGGGACAGAAGGCCTGATGCCTGGGACAAGGTGTCCTCCTCCCGACCACACCCCCACAGTGACATGTGTGGGACGTCCAGATTGTGGGCAGGACCTGATGCCCCGCCTGCCACGGCCAGGGGCCTTTATATAAAAGCAGCTGAGCTGCTGCAGGACCAGAGCTGTGCAGCTTGGCCACGCACCTGTCCACCATGAGGACCCATCTGCTGTGGCTGCTGCCTCTGCTCCTGCTGGGCTGCCCCGGTGAGTGCCCCTGACCTGACTCAGCCGCAAAATTAGGAGGAGTCGGACGCCGTGGCTCACGCCTGTCATCCTAGCTGCTCAGGAGGCTGAGATCTGAGGATCCAGGTTCCAAGCCCGCCCGGGCACAAAAGTCGGTGAGACTCTTACCTCTAATTAACCACTAGAAAACTGGAAGTGGCGCTGTGGCTCAAAGGGTAGAGCAAGAGCCTTGAGCTGAAGAGCTCAGGAACGGCACCCAGGCCCAGAGTTCAAGACCCACAGCCACCCCTCCACCCCCCAAAATTAGGAGGATCCAGGGTGCGGGAGTGAATCTGTCAGAGGCCCCTTGTCGAGGGCGTCTGGGCGGCTGCTCTGGAGCCACCTTCCTAGCTTCCTCCATGCTTCTCACTCGTCGGACACACTTGGCTTGCTATCCAATGGAAAGCGGTCCTCTCGCTGTGTGGTGGGCTCCCCGTGGGCCTGAGATGGACGGAGCCAGGGGCCTGCTGTCCAGTAGCCAGGACCTCTGGCTGCCGGTAGTCTTAGTTTCCTGTCCTGGAAATGGAGCAGTGTGCCAGGAGAGTGCTGGTGCCTCAGGGGGCCTGAGGAGGCTTGGCTGTGCCTGGTCAACCGGGACTTTCTGAAACGCAGGACCCAGGCCTGTGTGGCGACACCGTGGGGTCAGAGACCATGCTGGGTCAGAGTTGACCCCAACCGTGTTCCCCTAGCCCAGGCGCTGAGGTGTCACCAGTGCTTTGCAAAGGGCAACTGTTACTAGCCCACAAGGTGCCAGGCCAACACCCGCTACTGCCTGACCACCTGGAACAGTGAGTATTGCCCTGACCCGGGAGGGGGCACAGGGGGGTCCCGGATCTACACCTGGAGCCTCAAGAGGGACAGGTGGAGGGACCATGGCCCCATCAGAGTCTAATCTAGGCATTGAGATTTTCTGGGGAGGTTCAGGCACGTTTGTCAGTGGCCGGGCCCGGCTTCCTCTCTCCGAAGTCAGAGGACACAGAGGCTTCCTTCCCAGGGCCCCGGGAGGACTGCATCGGACCTTCCAATGAGGACAGAGTGGACATGGCCTGACCCTGCCCACACACCGAGCCCTGACCCGCTGACTTCTCGGGGCACCCGTGTGGATGAGGAGTGGGGAAGGCTGCGGGGAGCAGGCCGTGGAGACCTGGCTTGAGAAAGGGGTAGGAGTAGATTCAACAGCTCTCTGCAAAGCGTCGTATGCCTTGTGTTTCCAGGTCCTCCAGGCCAGAAAATGAACGTTATAAAATCCTGTGCTTATACCTGCCCTGGCTTCCAGGAGAGCCTGGCATACTCCAGGGCTGCCTGCTGCAACACAGACCTCTGCAACAGCGCCCCGAGCACCCATGCCAGCCGGGGCCTGCTGGCCCTCAGCCTCTGGAGCGTCTACCTCAGCAGGTAGCCGTGGGCGCTCTGCTGGCAGAAAGAAACATCCAGAGCCTGGGCCCACCGTGTGACCTACAGGCTTGTGGCCCTGGGCGTGGCACTTCCAGCTGAGAGCGGAGCCTGGAAACGCCTCTGCGCCAGACTCCTGCTGCGGTCAAGGAGTGACACTGGCCAGGTGCTGGCTTCTGCCTCTCGCTGGCCTCCAGATGCTAATGCTGCCGGCTCACCGGGGCCGTACCCCCCCCCCCAGGAGCGCAGCACACCGGGCCGAAGCAGGCCAAGGGTGATTGGCGGCCCCCGACTTCCACCCTGCCTCCTACCAGCCGCAGAGGTCCTGGGCTGTGTGCCACCACCTCAGGGAGTCAGGGGCCCAGGGCGAGGGAGCTCCTGCTGCCCCCAGGCCTGGCACTGAAGCATGCTGTCCAGATAGAGGCTGAAGACCAGAGCAAAGGAAGAGCCGAGGGCATCCGCCCCGTGCCCACCAGGGGCAATGCCCACAGGCATCCTGCGACTCGACACGGGCGGCTCAGGGACGGAGGCAGTGCGCGCAGCCCCAGGACCCCTGCCCCAGCTTGGGCGTGAGTCCTCTCCTGGGATGGAGGACACTGAGCGGTGCTCAGGCCTGTTTCTATGAACCCCAGTCCTCTGGAAAGCCAAGCACATGCAGAGCGGGAAGGTCCAGGCTTCATCCAGCTGTGTGGTGGTGTTAAAGCTGCGCCTGAGGCTCTGAGTCTCCTAGTCCCTGCCGGCCAGGCAGACCCCCCACCCCCCATGCCTGCGGGCCAGGCCGACCCCCCACCCCCCATGCCTGCGGGCCAGGCCGACCCCCCACCCCCCATGCCTGTGGGCCAGGCCTACCCCCCACTCCCCATGCCTGGCCCCCCACCCCCTATGCCTGGCCCCCCAGCCCCCACGCCTGCGGGCCAGGCCGTCCCCCACCCCCATGCCTGCGGGCCAGGCCAACCCCCCACCCCCCATGCCTGCGGGGCAGGCCGGGCCCCCACCCCCCATGCCTGCGGGCCAGGCCGGCCCCTCACCCCCCATGCCTGGCCCCCCACCCCCCATGCCTGGCCCCCCACCCCCCATGCCTGCGGGCCAGGCTGGCCCCCCACCCCCCATGCCTGGCCCCCCACCCCCCATGCCTGCGGGCCAGGCCGACCCCCCACGCCTGCGGGCCAGGCGGGGCCTGGGCTGCTTCTCAGTCCTCAGGAGTTGTACATTTGCCAGTAAAGAGCAGCGGCTCCTGGACACGTGTGTGGCTGCCTCTCTCCTCAGAGGCTGGAGGCCTGCATCTCCCCTCCAGCTCACCCCTGGAGCTCCAGGCCTCCCGCCCTGAAGCTCTGTGCCTCCTGCTCACCTGGAGCCCCAGCAGGCAGGGTTCCAGGGCCAGACACGGGAGCACCTCCCCTGTGTGGGTGAGCGCCAGCCTCCTCCCGCGCGCCTCCTGCCCTGTCCCCACTTTCTGCAGCCCTGGGCTAGGCTGGAGTCCCTTCTGACCTGAGCACTTATGGGAGACACTGCCCAGCGGTGACCTCACTCCGGAAGGCACAGAGCTGGGCACAGAGCGTGGTCTCCGCCCCCCTGGGGCCCTGGGACACCTAGGGCCTGCCTGGGTCTCCGCCTTGTGCTGACAGCCCACGGCTTCTCCACTATCCCAGCACCTGGCCGTGTCCTGCAGTGTGCTGTGGGAAGGGGAGCGAGACGGCTGCACCCGCACCTGCACCCGCACCTGCATCCGCACAGCTGCCCTGCCAGCACCATCGCCAGCGGTGGACGAGTCCTCAACTCCAGCGGTGGGCGCTGCGTGTGTGGGGCCACAGGGAGGCTCTGGGCAGGGCTCCTCAGACATTCCCTCCAGGACTGGTGGTTGGTACTGGGTTCCTTGGCACCTGCCCTCCTTCACCGCAAGCCACAGCAGCTCACACACAGCCCAGCTCACACAGCCAGTAATGGGCAGGGCCGAAGGCCCGGGTCTGGAATGGCAGGGCATGGGAGGCCTCTGTCCCCAGCACAGGGGTCACGTGTGTGTGCGTGGCAGTGTAACCCACAGTGGTCACTAGAGAGGCCAGGGACCGTCCAGCCTACGCATGCCCTGTGCCCGCCAGCCTGAGAGTGCCTCACACCAGGGCTGGGTAGACGGGACCTGGGACACCTCAGGCAGCATATGACTGAGTCCCAGCCCCTGTCTGCACAGCAGGCAGGAAGCAGTGCTGCGCTCATGCCGGCCTGTGAGCTCAGCAGAGGGCAGGAGAGGCGGGCAGGACACACCAGCACCCTGAGGCCTATGGGCGCCAGCACTCTGGGTGCCCCACATGGGCTGGGCACCCACGCTGCCCTCAGTGAAGAGGCTGGAGGGGCCTTCGGGCATTTGAGAAAGAGCCAGGCGCAGAGCTCACTCCAATAAGCAGTGTTAATTCAAATTCCTGAAGTCATCCTCGGTGTGGATACTTGTTTCAAAGTTGAATAAAACAGAGACATGGAGGCCAAGAAGCAAGTGATTCCTTTCCTTTTCTTTTACAAAAGATCTTTACGTCGTTGTGAGCTTTCGATGAGCGACCTCCCCACCCTCCCGCCCCTCCCCTCAAGCTCTGTCTGGCTATCTCTCTAGACATCCGTCTCACAATCTCCTGATCCCTTCTTCCATTCAAGGGCATCTGGGCTATTTCCATAACTTGATGAAGATGGCAGTGCAGCAACAAACATGACTGTGCGAGTGGCTTAGTAAAGCCTGTGCCCTGTGCCCTGTGCCCTGTGCCCTATACTTTCCCGGGCTGCGGGCCTCCTTATCTAGGCTCAGTCATGTCGGGACAGAGACGGGCACTTTCTCTAGTGGCCGGGGATGGGAGCATGGGCTGTCCCCGGTGGGACTGAGCCACCAGCACACAGCACGTTCCTAGTGACTCGAGGGTGACACTGAGGGTGACCCTGATGGCAGTGCCTGCCTCACAGAGACTCACAGAATCTCCAGAACGCCCAGAGCCCGAGCTCTCGTGTGCTCAGTAAATGACCCAAGGAAGAGCAGGAAGCCCACCTAGGAAAGAGACCTCCATGCAGAGGCCTGGTGTGGGGCGTGAGTGATTCTTTAAGGTATTTGTAGTTGTTCTTGGGTGTGGCAGCTCAGGTTGTGGTGTGTGGAACGGCTGTTAGTGACCCTCTTGAGCCCCTCCAGGCACCTGCAGCCAGGAACAGAGCGGAACTGTGTCCGGGCATCTGGCAGCCTGGAGGATGCATGCCCGTGAATGCTGGCCCTGCTGGGAGCGTGCCCGGTCCTTCTTGTCCTCCCCAAGTACAGCTTGCTTCCTGGAGTGCGGACACGATCTCTTCTCTGCCGGGGACAAGGCTGGCTGGTGCCGGTCTGGACCATTAGAATCGCCAAATCGTTACATGCCTGGCGTCCTCTGTCGGGGGACCACACAGCCGTGGACGCCCTGCTGGGAGGGCTGGCTTCTCCTGCCTGGGGGCCGGGGGAGTAGGCGGGCTCCAGCCACAGCTGGGGGCCAGTGTCCCCCTCAGGGACCTGCCGCGGAGAGGCCTGGCCAGATTCAGTGGCCCGGGTTGTCTGCGTGGGGTGTGGGGCCAGTGCCTCCCCAACTTGGGCTGTTGCAGCTCTTCCGGCTCTCGTGGGGGACAGAGTGGGATTTCCCATAAAGACCGGCCCTGCAGGAGCTTTCCTGCATCTCTGGCTCGTCAGAGCGCGTCTTTTGTGGGAAGTGGGTGGGGATATTGTGTTTGTCCTAAAGGAAGCCCAGAAGCGTGGCAGGGCAGGACTCGTCAGGAGAGGGGAGGGCAGGACTCGTCAGGAGAGGGGCAGGGCAGGACTTGCCGGAAGCCTGTATGGGGCCCCTCAACTCACCACATCTTCCCCTCTTCACATCACAGCTCTCACACGCGTGTGGTGCTCTGGGCCCCTTCTCGAGGACCAGCTGGCCTCACTCAGGAGCACTACTAGTCCCGTCAGTCCTCACCCCACCTGCTGGACTCTTGGGGTGCCTGCATGCTTCCCAGTTCAGCAGCCCTGCGTAGTGTCCATGCAAGGGGACAAAGTGAGTGGCCCCGTGGTCACTTGGCCCAGCTCAGGACCTGCAGAGGCCAGGCTGCTTTCCTGGGGTCGGCTGGGCAGAGCCCACAGAAGGCTGGTGGGTCCCTGGAAGTCAGAATGCATGGGACTTGACTTTCTCTGGGTCAGGCCAGGAGTTCTGGGGCCTCCTGGGCTCCGGAGGCCTGAAGGGACGAGAGCCAGAGGCCACACAGAGCCCACTGGGTCCCGGCCCTCTCTTTCTGGACCCTTGTGCACGGTTCCAGGACTGCAGCTCTGCACATACGCTCATCCTGCACTGTCCACCACCAGCAGGCCTGGCCTGGGGTTGCTGGACTTGGGAGGGCCTCCGAGAAGAAAACGTGACCCCTTGGTCAAGGGTCCTCTGCTCTGGGCCTCCTCCACCTGTGCGTCAACAAACGGGAGAAGGTGGTTTTACCATGTAGTCTTGCAGGCATCAGCTTGCCTTCACACACTGAAACCCAGTGTGTCAGAACCTAGTGTGTCAAACCATCGGAAGGGGGCCACCTGAACACTGCTGCGGGCTCGGGCTCCTTCCATACAATCCTGATTTGCACGATAAGCAGCATTACCAGGGGTCATTTCTTCTTCTTTCTTTTTTTTGTTGGTTTTTTTTTTGACTGTATTTTTTTTTTTTTTGTCTTTTCTTTTTTGGTACTGGGAATCGAACCCAGGATGTTGTACTTGCTAGGCAAACGCTTTGCTACTGAACCACATCCCAGCTCTCTTTTTTTTCTTTTTTTTTTTTGCCAGTCCTGGGTTTGAACTCAGGGCCTGAGCACTGTCCTTGGGCTTCCTCAAGGCTAGAGCCCTATCACTTGAGCCATAGTACCACTTCCAGCTTTTTAAATGGTTTTCTGTACATGTGGTACTGAGGAATTGAACCCCAGTCTTTGTGCATGTTAGGCAGGAACTCTACCACTAGGCCAAACTCCCGGCCCAGGGAGTTTGATATGCCCACATGTTTACTGGATGGATAATTCTGCAACATAATTCAGTACTTCTCTTTACAGCAAGACAATTACATTGTGTCTACGTAAAACAAAAACAAAAACAGCCCTAGGGGTTGAATTCAGAGCTTTGGGATTAGTAGGCAAGCGCTCTACCCCTTGAGTCACAGCACCAGCTCTTGTGTCTTCTGGCGGCTTCTAAGACTCAGGCCGTGGCTGTACTGGTGACAGCCAGTATACTCAGACAGACACTGACCGTGCCTCTGCCTGGGCAGTGGCCCACGGCTGGGGGCTGGAGGGTTACACTCTACCCCTGATCAAGATGCCAGCTCCTTTCTGGAGCTTAGACAATCTGAGATCAATGGCGTTCTTTTTTTCTTTTCTTTCTCTCTCTCTTCTTTTTTTTTGTGGGGCCTGGGAGCTGTCCCTGAGCTCCTCGGCTCAAGGCTAAAGTGGGGCTTGAGCCAAGCCCAACTTCCCCATTTTCTAGAGGTTAATTGGAGATAAGAGTCTCAGGTCCTTTTGTGCCTGGGCTGGCTTTAAACCTTGATCCTCAGAGCTCGGCCTCCTGAGTAGCTAGGATGACAGGTGTGAGCCCCCATGCCCTGCTTAGCAATGGCATTTTTTATCATAGCCCAGTCCTTGACACGTAAGTTCCTGGAAACTAAATGTGTGGGATGTCTTGCCTGAATACGTGGAAGAGTGCACATGGCCATTCTAAATTTCGATAGGAAGGATCACTGATGCCTGCCAGTCTACAGTCACAGAAGACAAACAGCCAGGGGTTTGGGGGCCCTCTTGTGAGGTAGGCAAAGATTTCTGTAAGAAAGCTGGGCTCCTGCTTACCGGCAGGGAGAATTCAGGCTAGTCGTACACAGAGCCAACCTCTTCCGCGCGTGCTTCAGCCAAGTCTTCAGGGCTTGAAGAAGAGCCAGAACCCACCCTCCCTCTCCTAACTGCTATAAATACTCAGACAAACAAGACTGCACCTCGAGGATGGCAAAGGAGACAGGGCAGCTTTCAGGGCAAGAAAGCAGGCTCCTGGAACAGGGTTCTATGGCAGGCAGTTTAGAAGCCTCTGGGGGTGGTGACAGGGGCCACGCATGACCTCCAGAGCTTCAAGGTGGGTAGGAGATGAACCTCAGACACTGGAATTCAGAATGGAGCCCCCTAGCCCCCTACCTCCCCACCACCAACAGCCAGAGCACCCGGGCTGCCCCCCTCCAAAGCCAGAGCACCCGGGCTGTCCCCCTCCCCAGCCAGAGCACCCGGACTGCCCCCCCTCCCCAGCCAGAGCACCCGGACTGCCCCCCTCCACAGCCAGAGCACCCGGGCTGCCCCCCCTCCCCAGCCAGAGCACCCGGACTGCCCCCCCTCCACAGCCAGAGCACCCGGGCTGTCCCCCTCCCCAGCCAGAGCACCCGGACTGCCCCCCCTCCCCAGCCAGAGCACCCGGACTGCCCCCCTCCACAGCCAGAGCACCCGGGCTGTCCCCCTCCCCAGCCAGAGCACCCGGACTGCCCCCCTCCACAGCCAGAGCACCCGGGCTGCCCCCCCTCCACAGCCAGAGCACCCGGGCTGCCCCCCCTCCCCAGCCAGAGCACCCGGACTGCCCCCCTCCACAGCCAGAGCGCCCGGGCTGCCCCCCCTCCCCAGCCAGAGCACCCGGACTGCCCCCCTCCCCAGCCAGAGCACCCGGGCTGTCCCCCTCCCCAGCCAGAGCACCCGGGCTGCCCCCCCGCCCCAGCCAGAGCACCCGGACTGCCCCCCTCCCCAGCCAGAGCACCCGGGCTGCCCCCCCTCCACAGCCAGAGCACCCGGGCTGCCCCCCCTCCCCAGCCAGAGCACCCGGACTGCCCCCCTCCACAGCCAGAGCGCCCGGGCTGCCCCCCCTCCACAGCCAGAGCACCCGGGCTGCCCCCCTCCACAGCCAGAGCGCCCGAACTGTCCCCCCTCCCCAGCCAGAGCACCTGGGCTGCCCCCCCTCCACAGCCAGAGCACCCGGGCTGCCCCCCCTCCACAGCCAGAGCACCCGGGCTGCCCCCCCTCCACAGCCAGAGCACAGATGACACAATTTTGTGTGGAATGCTCCAGCAGTACTGTAGTGATGGTGGTGAGAGGTGATTCCTTCATATGCCTGGAGCTCGGGGGCTTTCCACCCAAGAGTGGGGACAGGCCCCTCCCCGGGGTCCAGGGCTCATGTCACCTCACCTCAGAGGGATCCAGAAAGAGGTCAATGCAAGAAAATAGCCCTAAAAAAGTCATAGTGTTTGGATAAGTGGAAGAAGAAAACAAATGTCCTTGAGCCTGTCCCCTTGTCCCCTCTGCACACCTCTCAGATGCTCAAGCGCTCATGTCAGCTATAGTGGAGGTGACAGATGGCACTGCCACATGTAGAGAAGCAAGATGGCTTCAGGTTATGTCACTTAAACATGCAGATCACCAATTCTGGCCTTTTTCTTTTCTTCTGCAAGTCCGGAAATGTCATTCTTCATTATGGCTGAGTAGGAGCTCTATGGTGTGTGTATAGATATAGCACACACACAGGAGAGGAGTGAGGTGGCACACGGGCGTGCCTAACAGACGGCTGACCTGCAGTCCAGAGATGCAGCCTCCCACTCTGGGAGTCTCCGGCGCCCAGAGACCTAGTGCAGAAGAGCAGAGAAAGACGGAGAACAGAGCTGGGGGCACACAGAGGGCAGACGCCTGCCAGCTGCTGACTTCCTCTCCCATGGCAGCAGCGGAGGCCAGCGGTGGGCACTCTCTGTCCCTGCGTGCGGCCGACAGGCTCTGTGGCTGATACTCTGCTTCTACCACATTTCCTCTCGGGCTAGCCGAGCTGCTAGTGGGACAGCGCAGGCTTTGTGTGTCTGGAAGAAGACAGGAGCTTGAAGGCCAGGAGACACAGCCAGATTTATGTCTTCAAACTGGGGGAGGAAATAGTCTTGCAGGTGGAAGACAGCCCTGGACACAGGCTGGTCACTGTGCCTGGCATGGAGCAGGGCTGGAATCTGGACACCCAAGAGAGGTGGCCCAGCCTGGCTGAGCTGCTGCCCCTCGCCCCTCCGTGACGAGCCCCGGGAAGGCCCCTTACCCAGGGACTCCTCAGACGTCTGTCCTCCCTGCCACAGGGGCCCCCATTGCCCGGGGAGGGGGGAGTGTGGGGCTCCTGCCGCTCTGCCCTGCTCCCTCGAGGGACCCGCTGTGTGTAGCTCTGAGCTAGGGATGGCCTGTCAGGCTCACACTTCTCCGGGGAGCACTGTGGGGTGGAGGGAGAGCAGGGCCCACCCCGGCAGCTGGCCTGGCCCCAGCTGCTTGCGCCACCACTCCAAGGATGCACACCGCCTCCGGATGCTTCTCTCTGCCAAGGTCAGCTCTGACCTCACGCGGGGCTGCGGGACGTGGGGACATGCGGTTCATCACAGGTTCCAGAAGGGCCCTGGTGGCTTTCACGTACCACCCCCACCTCGCCAGTCCCCAAAGCATGGAGAGGAGAGAACAGAACCAATTAAAGGCGGTGAGAAGTCACGCTCCTTCTCTGCTCATCCCCCCACGACACCCCTCTCTGTGCAGAGGCCTGGGCCCCGTACCTCCCCTGCTGTCCACGCCTGATGGGACCAGCCCTCCTGCCCCTCAGTCCTCGTCCAGCTCAACCCCACTCCAGGCTACACCCACCCTCCCTCCCCTCAGCCCCAGCTGAAGTGTCCCCTCCCCAGAAACTTCGCGCTCTGGCCCAGTGGCTCCCTGGCAGCCTTCTGGCAAGGGGCGTCTCTCGTCCTCAGGCCTAGTGAGGTGTCCAGATGGGCCTCCTGGCCCCATGCAGTGGGATTCAGGCAGCCCTGAGCACACGAGTCTGAGTGAGCCTGAGAGCAGAGGCCCAGTGGTAGCCACAGCCACACTCAGAAGTCCTGTGTCTGTCTTCCCAGAGCTAGAGATTGGGGGCATCCAGCTTCTCCATTCCACAGGGCACATCAGAAGCTCAGACACCCTCTGCCTTGGCAGGGCTACCCCTGAGAAAGGATAGGGAGGTGGGGTGGGTCAGGACCGTGCTCCCGAGATGAAGACGGAGAACAGAGGATGGAAGGCTGGGGACGGAGGATGGGGACAAGGATGGGGGTGGGGGATGGAAGCGGAGCTGCCAGGCTGTGCAGGGGACCTTGTGCTACTCAGGGAGGCTGGCTCTCAGCCCCGTGACCTCGTCTTCCAGAGCCCCGAGCTTGCACAAGAGCCGCAGCAGATATGCTATCTTTAAAGGCCATCCACCAGAGCTGGCGTGGTTCTGGATTCACGTCCTCTCCCTTGTCACTTTTTGTAGCCAAGGATATTTGCTTCCAACCAAATTATACAATCCTCCCTGTTTGCCTTTAAAAACTTCCACCTCCTTGACGGGATAGCTTCTCAGTTCCCAGAGGAGGTGTGTTCCCTCACCACGCTGGCTGTCCCCACAACAGGACACGCAGCTACCTTTGGAGAGTCTGTCTTGTAAGTTGTTTGGGCTGACACAGAAGTGTGGTCTGCAGCTGGGGGGGTGGCAGCGGGGAGGAAGCGGTGCAGCGGGTTTGAGGGTGCATCCCGGCCCTTCCTGCCGGGGCTCTCCACTCTGACTGCCCCCCAACTCTTTCTGTGATCTGTTTTGAAATAAGGCCCCTGAAATGAAGTGTCACAGGATAAGCCGCAAGGGATTCCCTGGCTTCCAGTCTTCATGCAACTCACAGGTCCTCGAGATCTCCATGCAAAAAACATTTCTGGGAGTCCCACAAAAAGGAGGTGTCAGCTGGGGCTTGATGGTTCACGCCTGGCATCCTAGCTACTCAGGAGACTGAAATCTGAGGTCATGGTTTGAAGCCAGCCCAGGGAAGGAAATTAAGCACCAAAAAGCCAGAAGTGGAGCTGTAGAGTGCTAGCCTTGAGTTCAGTGCCTCGATTAGGAATTAAAGCAGGGGGAGGGAGGGAGGGGTGGAGAGGTAGGGGAAGTTTTAGCAAGGGATTTAATAGAATAAAGTAGAGAGAAAAGCAGGGCAGGACAAAGACCACAAGCGTAGAGGTGGGAGACAAGGTTAGACGTAACCGCCCAGGTCAGGTCGTGTGAGCGCTGAGCTGGCCAGCCAGCCACCCCTAGGGTCTGGGTGGTGGAGATGGGAATGCTTTATTATTTTTAAACTTGGAAATGTGATCTAGGATTATCCCTAATGCAGAAGCACTTCCTTTGCCAGATAAGCCTCTCATTTCTCTGCCTCCTTTCAGGAAGGCCTGAGGCTTCTTACTGTCTCCAATGAGAAGAGATGCAGAAAGCGCCTTTATCTCTCCCTGTTCTTACCGCATATCTAAAAGGAAGTGGATAAGAGAAAGAGAGATTTTATTTTCTCTCTTTTTTCCTCATTACTGCATGTTCTGGTCCTAATATTAAAAGACACCGGAACTTTTAATACCTAATAAAATAATATAATTTCTCTATCTCCTAATCTATCAATTGTGATACCAAAAAATTAAAAATAAAAAGAAACAACAAAAAACTCTCCTGGGTCAATAAAGTCTGTTTTGTGAGCCTTTGAGTTCCATAGTTTCTATTCTGTCTGCAAGGATTTCTTGTCTCGTAGGTACCCAGTTTAATGTTTTGTTTGATCCACACTCCTAAGGTTCTCTTCACTCTCAAGAGATCCCTGAATTCCATCCAGGAATCTGCCCCCCTGCCAGCCCATCCCCACACACAGCCTTTGTAGGTCAGTGGGCATGGACGATTCTTTAGCTGCTGCTATGCAGTTAAGCAACCTGTACAGGTCATTTCCGAGCTTCTACTTCTTTATTTTTCTCCTTCTGCTCCCCATCTGCACTTATTAAGACAGAATTCTGCAAATGAAAATAAAAATAGGGAAATGCCCTCTTACAACTTTTAGGGAGGGGGCTAAGAATGTGGCTTAGTGGTAGTGCATAAAGTCCTGGGCACCATTTCTCAGTACCATACAATACCATACAACACAGAAAAGGCCAGAGGTGGCTCAAGTGGTAGGGTGCTAGCCTTGAGCAAAAAGAAGCTCGGGGACAGCGTCCAAGCCCTGAGTTCAGGCCCCAGCATTGGCACAGACGCGCAGTCTTCCTGAGACACTGCCAGGACTCATCCTCCTGAGTCCCCTGGTGGTTGCACTGGGACTGGAGGGAGGATGGAGGAGAGAAAGGGCAGAATCAAAGCAGAAGCAGGGGTTCGGAGCCTTTATTAATCCTGGGCCCAGGTGAGGGGTTTGTGCCTCTCAGCAGAAGTGGTTCCCATACTCGTCAATAATTCTTCCTTAGGTGTGACCAGCGCTTGATTTTCAGGGAACTAGGGGACAGGAAACTGAGCCTGCATGTTCCTTGGCTAGGGATGAGGCAGTACAGGGGAAGGGGGCAAGTTACAGAGCCAAAGAATCCACATTAAGCTCAAGTGTAGAAACATCAGTATAAAGCAGAATAGAAAAGAAATTTGAAAAGCAAAAAAAGAGCAGAGGATGAAAATTAACTAAGTAAATGGTGAGTGGCAGCCTCTTTAAAAATAAATAAATAACACAGGGGCAGGAGTCTGGCCTTGTTAGTAGAGTGCTTGCCTAGCATGCACGAAGACCTGCCTTGCGATTCCTTGGTACCACATACATAGAAAAGGGGCACTGTGGCTCAAGCGGTAGAATGCTAGTCTTGAGAAAGCCCAAGGACAAGTGCTCAGGCCCTGAGCTCAAGCCCAGGACTGGCAATAAATAAATAAATAAATAAATAAATAAATAAATAAATGAATAAAACAAACTCATGCTCATGGACTACTAAAAGGATATGTTCAGAGCCAGTAAAAATAGTTACTAATTAAACAGAAGGCTTTAGCAAAAAAAAAAATGTGAGTTTGCCTCTTGTTAGAGGTGACTGAAAGGCTGAAATCTCAGAGTGTCAGGCGGAAGAAAGCCCATGACGTTGGGGACTGAGGAAGAGTGAGCACAGTGACTCCATTTGGATTTTGACAACTTCCCCTTACACATTTCTTGGAGTGTTTGTCTCTTAATAGTTTTCTCTGAAGGTATCTGCTTTAACAACCTTATAGTTTGGTTTTTAAGAAAGTCCCTTTTCATCGAGATTAATTTTTCCCCAGATTGTCTGATCTCATTCTATACGGAAGGGGAGGTAACAGGCTGGCTGTGTCAGGGCCGGGCCAGATAGAAACAACTACGGGGTTTAGAAAGACTGGCTCTTGGGCTGGGCTTATTTGAGTCTACATTTAAGTCTGCTCTGAAGGAAATGTTCTTACATAAGAAAGTATGGCTCAAAGGGGTCGGGAGTGTGGCCTAGTGGAAGAGTGCTTGTTTAGCATGCAGGAAGCCCTGGGTTCAATTCCGTATACACAGAAAAAGCCTTAAGTGGTGCTGTGGCTCAAGGGGTAGAGCTCTAGCCTGAGATAGCCCAAGGATAGTGTCTAGGCCCTGACTTCAAGCCCCAGGACTGTAAAAAAAAAAAAAAAAAAAAAAGTATGGCTCAGGTTCTACTCCTTCTGGCCAGAAGCTGTGCTCTGAAAAACAGATGTTCTCAAAGTTTGTTTCTTTCATGTACAGTTGAAGTATGTCTCAAAATTATTCACTATAGGTTTTTGTATCTTGAAATAGGCTTTTGCTTCTTTTTAGAAGTTCCTTAAAAAATAGATCTTCCTCAAGATCCTGCCATACCACTGTTGGGTATATATCTGAAGGAGTATAAGTCCAAACACAAGAAAGCAATAATATCTACATATCCATGTTTATAGTAGTGCTGTTTAATAGCGACAACCGGGAATTGGCTGACGTACCCAACACGTGAACGGATGGAGACACCATGATACACACGTGTGCCACGCAAGGTCACACAGCCATAACTAAAAGTAAAACCTTGTCATTTTCTGGGAAGTAGATTGAACTGGAGACATTGACATTAAGTGTGACTGGGGCTTTTTCCGAAGGCCGATGCAAGGTATGTCTAAGATGCTCAGGTCTCACCCTAGAGCGACGAGAATCAAGGCTGAGGAATGGCTGGAACCAAACAGTCCTCAGAGTTACCAAGAGCCAGTGAGCCCTTGACCAAGGAATACAGGACAACCTCATGAAAAAACACCAAGACAGATACCATTCCTTCCCCCTTCAGAAATGTTTCCACTTGACTGTAGATCTCAATGTAAAATGCATAGCTATAAAACTCCTAGAGGATTCCATGGGAGAGAATCCCGGATGTCTTTGGTTTTGACAATGAGTTTTTAGGCATAGCAGTGAAGACATGAGCCATGATAAGCAAGACTTCAGGAAAATCAGAACCTTCTGCTCTATCTAAGACGTTGTCCTGAGAATGAATAAGAAGAAAAGGCTCCGACTGGGAGAAAACATTTGCAAGGGCATAGCCAATGAAAGACTGCTAAAGACAACATACAAAGAGCTCTTCAGACGTCAACACTGGATTTAAATGGGGGAGATCTGAGTTGATATCTCTTGAGAAATGATATATCGATGGAAAACAATGCAGTGCCATATATCATGATAGAATTACAAATTAAAACAAGAATAAAATAGGGTTGCACACCTCAGAAATCTCATACACTGCCAACACCACACATTATCAAAGAAGTGAACAACAGATGTCTTCATGTATTTTCTGAGCATACAAAATGGCACCACCATTTTAGAAGATAAAACCAAACATAGTCTACAGCCTAGCACTTGGGCTGTTGGTATGTTTTTCTTTTTTTTTCTTCAAATGCATGGTAATCCAGGATCCAAACAAAACTCAGGAAGCAATTTCGTTTATAATTGCCAACACTTAGAAGAAATCAAGATATACTTTAGTAGGTGGCTGCATGAATGCTGTGCTACATGCAAAGAATGCTAAGAGGAAATGAACTCCTCCGAGTAAAAGAGATAAGGAGAAGCTAAGCCTCAGTTACTCAGAAAAGTCAGTCTTTTCAACTCACTGGCATTCTTGAAAAGAAAATGAGGCCTGGGGCCTGTTTTCTGTGGCCCTCGGCTGGACCTGGTGTCGCGTGACCACTGGGGGCAGGAAAGCAGCTGGTTTGCACCCCCAGAGCTTCGGCGTGAGGTGCAGCTGAGGGTGTAGGGTAGGGCACGGAGGCTCACCCAGGAGACATGGTTTCCCCACGAGCCCGGGGGCTCACGTGGACGCAGGGGCTCCCGGAGACGCCCTTGACGCCATTTCTAGTTCTCCATGCAGCAGGAGGGGAGCTTTCTTTTCTGAGATAACTAAACCAGCTCAGACATGTGAGGGGAGAAAGTCGATGCCGTAATACACTCTTCAGATGTGGTTTTATTAAAGGGAACACAAAGGATCATCTATGAAAAGAGTCCAAGGTCGCCTCTGATCTCTTCAAAGGCCACAGCATCCATCCATCTTCTCCCCCCTCACCCCCGTCCCCGACTTCGCCAAGCGGGCCAGAGCTCTGCCCAAGCCGCTAGCTCACAGCCCAGGCCCTGCACCTGCCCTCCGCCCCACCCCCGCAGGCCTTGACGGGGGGAATGGGTGCTGCCCCCCCACTCTGGCTGAGGGGTGCTCTGGGTCTCTGGGGCAAGGCCAGGGCAGCTTCTCTCGCGATGTGACCAGTCAGCCAGGGAGATTCCTGCACAGGATATAAAGGACTCAGGTGGAATGGGGAGGCCGGAGGCCCCTTCCCGATGGCACTCTTGGCGAAGGCTGACGCCCGGCTGGCCAGGCCCTGGCTGGGCCTGCTCAGGGTGAGGCCCCTGGGCACCCAAGCAGCGCCCAGCCCCGGGGCAGTGCTGCCCTTCGAGGCCATCCCCCAGTGCCCAGGCAACAAGTGGCTGAGGCTGCTGCACATCTGGAGAGCCCAGGGCCACGAAAACAAGCACCTGGACATGCACCGCGTGTTCCAGGAGCTGGGGCCCATCTTCAGGCAAGTGCTTCTCCTGCCCTGCGGGCACCCAGGCCGGCCAGGTTCAAGACCTGCCCCCCGCCGCCCACGGGCTCCCCAGCCTGCCCCGAGGAAGGGAGGGGCAGGGCAGCGGGGGCCTGCGTCTCTGCCATGGACACAGAGAAGCAGAGCTGGAGGCAGAGCTGGAGCAGAGACCGGCAGTGGGAGAGGCCCAGCTGGCCGTGTGGGAGGGCCGGGGCCGGGCCAGGAGGCAGGGGCACCACAGCAGAGGGCCCGGAAGGACGGGGTGGTGTCCAGAGGGCCCTGTGTGTCCCCAGGTACGACGTGGGCAGTAGACAAGTGGTGTCCGTGATGCTGCCAGAGGACGTGGAGAAGCTGTACCACGTGGAGTGTCCCAACCCTCAGCGGCAGCTGATGGAGCCCTGGGTGGCCTACAGAGAGCATCGCGGGCAGACTCGTGGCGTGTTCTTGCTGTGAGGAGCCCTGGGGAGGATGGGGGAGGAGGGTCGGGTAGACTGAGGGTGGGAGGTGAGACGGAGCAGACCAGGAGGGTGTGTGGGTGGAGGCGGGGTGGGCGCCCGGCCCCATGGGGGCCCTCAGCATGGTGACAGGGGCAGTGGTAGAGAATTCTCCTCGGCACCTGGCCAGGCGAGACGAAGTATGCAGAGCGAATCCAGCAGGGATGTCTATGCCATGTCCGCCTGAGCCTTGTCCCTTTCCCTCAGCGCTGTCCTTCCTACAGGACAGCCGAGCCAGTCCATTCCAGAGGGATGGGCAATCTCCCTGGCCTCCCGCCTGGTGTCTGGACGCTTAAGATGAAGTGGCACTTACTTTAGGTTGTCTATGGGTCGTGGGTAGGAGGTAGAAGACAGATGTCACCTTTGTGCTCAGAATCAATGCCATGCATGCGTGTGCCTCTGTGTGTGTGTGCATACACACTGCAGTGACAGGAGCGCACAGGCACACAACAGCATGTGTTGTTAGTGATGGACAGCTGTGAAGCAGTGGCTATTGGGAGAGCAGGAGCTAAAGCAGGGACGCGAGGCTGGGAGTACCACCTGCCATCCTGCCACAAGTGAATTCCTCGGCCGGGTCTCAGGACGGCCTCCTTCCTGGCATTGTCCCCGACAACATTTGGAGGGAGATGGGCTGGGAGGGGCAGGGCCGGGGGTGGCATGCACCCCCAGGATCACGGGGGTTGGCATGCCCTCGCATGTGTTTGCATTTACACAAATGACTTGTGCAAGCACACATATAAGAATGGCGTGCTGTCTGCACACATGTCTGCGCGTGTGCGGGGGACACGTACGTGTGTGGTTCTGTCTGCCGGAGCCGCATGCGCCCCTGCCCGGGGTGGCGGGCGTCTAGCCATGGGAGCTGCTCACGGATGGGGTGGCTCGGATTGTGGCTCAGTCCTGAGGGTCATCCAGGAGGCATTTCCCAGCTCTGCGCCATGCTTGGTTTCTGGCCTGCAGAACATGGGGACACTTCATGGAGACAGATGGGGGTGGTGACACACACCATGGCCACCACCGGGGAGGACAGGGAGGGAGGGCCCACCAGGGTTTCTTCACTCGGATGTGGGTCAGACAGGCAAAGCTGGGCAGGAGTGCCGGGCTCTCCCTTGAAGAAACGACTTCCAACCAGGCACAGGCAGCCAGCGCCCCAGCAAGTCCAGGTAGATCTGTCACCCGGGGTTGGCCTCGTCACCTCGGGCCCAGCACGTGAGGGCTACCATGCAGACGGCAGGTGCGCTGCCTGCCTCTGACCCAGCCGGCGGCTCCCAGCCCTCCCTGCGTCCAGCTGGCCAGGAGCCCAGCGGTTAGTTAGCGCCGGGGCCGCGGGAGCCTCCACTCGGCCTCCTCTTCCTGTAGGAACGGGCCCGAGTGGCGCTTCAACCGACTGCCGATGAACCTCTCCGTGCTCACCCCGAAGGCCGCCCAGAAGTTCCTTCCCATGGTGGACGCCGTGGCGAGGGACTTCTCCCAGTCCCTGCAGAGGAGGGTGCTGCAGAACGCCCGGGGAAGCCTCACCCTGGACATCCAGCCCAGCGTCTTCTACTACACGATAGAAGGTGGTGGTCGGGGGGGGCCGAGGCAGGGGGCGACCTTCAGCCCGGGCTGGCGTTGGCTCAGCAATGCCATCGTCTCTGCAGCCAGCAACTTCGCTCTTTTTGGGGAGCGGCTGGGCCTCTTTGACCAAAACACGAGTTCCAGAAGCCTGAACTTCATCCACGCGCTCGAGGTCATGTTCAGATCCACCGGGCAGCTCATGTTTCTGCCCAGGAGCCTGTCCTACTGGACCAGGCCCCAGGTGTGGAAGGAGCACTTCGAGGCCTGGGACTTCATCTCCGACTACGGTAAGGGCCACGGGGCGGTGGCACCACGGTGGCCGCATTTCCTGTTTATTCCGGTCAGAGCCATGACATGGCTGCATGCAAAGCTCTGACTCCCCCTTGGTCCTTGCCCACAGTCGGCCGTGAGGTTGGGTTGGCACTGGAGATGGTGGAGAGGGACGGGGAGAAGTGGAAGTGCCAGATGGGTTGGGTAGGGGACAGAGGCACCCTCCAACTCCGGGACCTGGCCCCGGCCCCACAGCCGACAGCTGCATCAAGAAGGTGTGTCAGGAGCTGGCGCTCAGTCCCCAGCAGGACTACAGCGGCATCGTGGCCGAGCTGCTGGCGCACAAGGAGCTGTCACTCGAGGCCATCAAGGCCAATGCTCTGGAGCTCACCGCTGGAAGCGTGGACACGGTCAGGACCGCAGCTGCCCCGCAGTCCAGCACCAAGCTCCCCGGGATGGCCGCCCACAAGCCCCACCCCTAGGCCTGATATCCTCAAAGGAAGGCAGTTCTCCTAGGCCTCCTGGAGGCTGGACTTTAGCTGACAGAGGAGGAGCTGTGCGGAGGTGTCAGGCCATGGAGGGAGAGAGGGAAGCAGAGCCCGGGAGGCCCCAGCTCTGACCTGGGAATGCAGCTGAGCTGGGTGAGGGAGGTGGAAGTGGAGGCAGATGAGGCAGGCAGGAATCAAGATCATCAGATCCTGCCTTACCCCAGGCTGTCGTGCCAAGCTATGGAAAGCCAGCCAAGTGAACTGAGGGCAGGGTGGCTAGAGTCCCAGGAGACAGCCTAGGCAGTGACTGCTGGGATCGGGGGGCCCAGGAGACAGCCTAGGCAGTGACTGCTGGGATCGGGGGGCCTAGGAGGCCACATGGTGACTCTGGGGGTTCCTGGCCACCAAAAGAGGCACTGTGGGCATGCCGAGACCCCTCGAGTGACAGACAGGAGTCAGCAGCAAGGTCTGAGGGGGCCTGGAGCACCAGTTCAGACTGGACAAGGTCAGGGCAGAAGGTCCTGTGGGTGGCTAGGCCCTGAAGGCGAGTGGATGTGCCTTCTAGAATATGCTGAGTGTTGCTGGGGGTCAGCTCAAAGGGACACCTCCCTGGAGAGGCGGGGAGGGGGCAGCTGAGGAGGGGGCTGGGCCGTCTCTGTGGGGCTTCCCTTCAGTACCTGGGACACAGTGCTTAGAGGACTCTGGGGTCCTGGGCTCACCCTGCTCCCTGCACGCCCTTCCCTGGGGTTAGACTCCTCCTAGGAGAGCCGGCCTGGGGCTGCCTGAGCCTTCCTTGTAGGCTGGCCTGGGGCTGGGGTGTGTGGCTGGAGCCCAGGCCTGAGGGCCTGGGGCTGGGGTGTGTGGCTGGAGCCCAGGCCTGAGGGCCTGGGGCTGGGGTGTGTGGCTGGAGCCCAGGCCTGAGCCTTCCCCATCGGGTGCTGCAGACATCCTTTGCCCTGATGATGACACTCTTTGAGCTGGCCCGGAACCCGGACGTGCAGCAGGCCCTTCGACAGGAGAGCCTGGCGGCCGAGGCCAGCGTCTCTGAGAATCCCCAGAGGGCCATGGTGGAGCTGCCCCTGCTGCGGGCCACTCTCAAGGAGACACTGAGGTAGTGCGTCCCTCCCTGCCCGGTGATCCTGGCCCTGTGGTCTCCAGAGGAGAAGACAGAGCCGGGGCAGGGACAGCGCTGCCAGGGGCCCTGCCAGGGGCCCTCTCCCCTCCCCTTCCCGAGGGGGGCGCGGGCTGGGGTGGGGGGAAGGGAGGTGCACGTCTGCGGCCGGCCAGCGCCCCCCCCCGCCCCCCGCCCCCGGCTGGGTGGCTCGGAGGGGACCCTGCTGAGCTCAGCATGGAGCCGGGGGAGGGGGGCGGGGCCGCCTGAGCCCGCCCGCCCCACCCGCCGACAGGCTCTACCCAGTGGGCAGCATTCTGGACAGGGTCCCCAGCTCGGACGTGGTGCTTCAGAACTACCGCGTGCCTGCTGGGGTGAGTGCGCCCGCCCCGCCCGCCCCCGCCCGCCCCGCCCGCCCCGCGCCCGCCCCGCCCCGCGCCCGCGGGCCGCTCACGCCCCTCCACCTCCGCGCAGACGTCGGTCCAGGTGTATCTGTACTCCATGGGCCGGAACCCCGCCATCTTCAGGAGCCCGGAGCGCTACAACCCGCAGCGCTGGCTGGACGAGCGCCTGCGCTTCTGCCACCTGGCCTTCGGCTTCGGGGTGCGCCAGTGCCTGGGGCGGCGCCTGGCCGAGGTGGAGATGCTGCTGCTGCTTCACCACGTGAGCAGGGGGGCGGGGCCTGGGTAGGCGGGGCCGGGGCGGGGCTGGGCGGGGCCTGCGGTGGAACAGGGCCCGGGGGGCGGGGCCTGCGGTAGAGCAGGGCCCTGGGGCGGGGTCCGGGGTGGGGCTGGGCGGGGCCTGCGCTGAAACAGGGCCCGGTGGGCGGGGCCCCGGGCAGGGTGGGGCCTGTCGTGAAACAGGGCCGGGGGACGGGGCGGGGCCCGGGGTGGGCGGGGTCCTGGGCGGGGCGGGGCCTGCGGTGGAGCAGGGTCCGGGGCGGGGTCCGGGGCGGGGCTGGGCGGGGCCTGCGGTGGAACAGGGCCCGGGGGGCGGGGCCTGCGGTAGAGCAGGGCCCTGGGGCGGGGTCCGGGGTGGGGCTGGGCGGGGCCTGCGCTGAAACAGGGCCCGGTGGGCGGGGCCCCGGGCAGGGTGGGGCCTGTCGTGAAACAGGGCCGGGGGACGGGGCGGGGCCCGGGGTGGGCGGGGTCCTGGGCGGGGCGGGGCCTGCGGTGGAGCAGGGTCCGGGGCGGGGTCCGGGGCGGGGCTGGGCGGGGCCTGCGGTGGAACAGGGCCCGGGGGGCGGGGCCTGCGGTAGAGCAGGGCCTGGGGCGGGGCGGGGCCCGGGGCGGGGCGGGGCGGGGCGGGGCCGACTCCACAAGCAAAGGCAGAAGCCGGCTGGAGCTCTGCTCCGTCCTCCCAGGTGCTGAAATCCTTCCAGGTGAAGACTCTGCTCAAGGAGGACCTGAAGATGGCCTACCGCTTTGTTCTGATGCCTACCTCCTTCCCGCTCCTCACTTTCCAGCCTGTCAGCTAGTGCCCCTCCCTCGCCGGCCTCCCTCGGACTGGACCATAGGCCACTCACTCTTCTTCCACCTTAGAACTTCGCTCCCAGGGCAGCAAAGCCAGGGCAGGGCTCGGAGGTACCGGCCCTCGTTCTGTCCTGCCAGCCCTTCCCCGGCGAGGACCCTTAGCTGGGACACGGCCAGCTGCCCACTGCCCGCAGCTCCAGACTCCTAGCGACCCATGACCCTCCACCCCACCCCTCAGCTTTCACTACCTGGTGTATTCATCTAATCCCAGCTCTTCAGGAGGCGTAAAACAGGAGGGTCACCATTTGGTGACAGATCAGGCCCCAAAGTAAAACAAGGGAGCTGACATGTCAGACAGTCAGCCAGGTGTGGGGATGTGAGCCTCTGATCCCAGGTACCGTGAAAGGCAGAAATGGTGAAACTTTGTTCTAGACCACTCTGGCAAAGGTACGAGAGCATATCCCCAAGGAGAGGACCGTGAAGCGGGGAGAGGGGAGTGCCTCCAGCACCAGCCTGCAAGACTTGGCCAAAACCAAGTTTCCATTCTGTGAAATCAGTCAAGAAAATTCAGTCAACACTAGAGGCGCCTGCAGGGTGCACGGGGGAGGAGGCCATGAGGCTCTTCCTTCTGGAGACAGCACAGGGCGGAGGTGGCCGCAGGGTGAGCTGTCTCCCTCTAGGATAGAGCGCCTGGGCAGAAGTGAGCAGGGGTCTCCTGACCCCAAAGTATAAAAATGTCCCTCAGATTTCCTTTTAGCCATAAGGGGTCAGGACAGACTCACATAGAACAAGACATTCAACAAGACTGGATGGTAAAGGCTGAATGTGTGTGTCACCTGAGGGTCACATGTTGACTCTAAAACCCAGGACCTGGCAATGGGACTGGGTAGCAATGACAACGTAATGAATGCTGAGGTCACTGTGACGCAGTCCTAACCAGCCTGACCCCGGGTCACCAAGGAGGCTCTGTGGGTGAGAAAGATGTTGCCGGGGCCAGCACCGTGTGAAGACACGGGAGGGAGATGGTCAGATGTGGGCCTGGAGAAGACGGGGAAGCCCAGCTCCTCCAACACTGCTCTCACTTCCCACCTCCACAGCGTGAAAAATAAACTTACCTGTCTAAGCACCTAGTTGTTTTTTTTTTTCTAGTTGTGGGGCTTGAGCTCAGGGCCTGAGCACTGTCCTTGGACTTTCTCAAGGCTAGAGCTCTACCACTTGAGCCACAACACCACTTCCAGCTTTTTTCTATGTATGTGGTTCCGAGGAATTGAACCCGGGCCTTTGTGCACGCTAGGCAAGCACTCTACCACCAGAGCAAACTCCTGACGTCGCTAAACACACCACTCGAGCACCAAACAGCAGATTCCCTAAGTCACAGGAAACTAGACAGTGTCTGCCAATGCCTGGTGGGCAGAGGCTATGATGGGCTTTGCTGGGTGAAGCCCCAGTGGCTGGATGGAGTTGTGAGGGAGGAAGACCTAGTCTAGGGCTAGGCCGGTTCTGCCTGCTATGATTCGGGTCCATCACTGAAGACTTGCTCTCCAGCTCTCGGCAGGATGGGGGAGTAGTGGAGGCCTGAAGAAGTGAAGCCCCCTGGGAAGAGGTCCAGGTGGCTGTGGGGTGGCCTTGAATGTCCTGATGGGGTCTTCCCATCTGTCTCCATTTCCTAGGAGCGGGGAGGGGATGAGCAGCCGCCTCCGGCCTGCCTATCCTTCCCCAGTGAACGGGGCCTAAACCTCCCTCTGGAGAGGCATGAAAACATGACCTCGTACACAGGTTGGTGTTGAAGCATCTGCCTAAGATGAGGTATTGCTACTGTGTTCCCACAGCGATTATCTATCTGTCTACCTACCCATCTATCTACCTATCTATCTATCTATCTATCTATCTATCTATCTATCTATCTCCCTCACAGCAGCCTATCTGAAACTCAGCTGGGAAGGTCGTCCTGTGAGCCCAGTCCCAGAACACGCACACACACACACCCACACCCCAATAGTCTCAATTTTATTTTAGTTTTGTTCTTGAGGTTAGGGGAGCCCCATGTCATCCACTGCATGGACCTGGAGGTCACCTTTACTCAGATTTCAATATTGAGGGCCTTAAGGCCAGCTTTGGTAGATCCGAGGACTCCATCCTCAGTGGCTCTGTGGACTCAGTCCTCGGTGGCTTGGACTCTGTCCTCGGTGGACTCTGTCCTTGGTGGCTCTGTCCACTCTGTCCTCGGTGGCTCTGTGGTCTCTGACCTTGAGAGTTCTGTGGTCTCTGACCTTGATAGTTCTGTGGTCTCTGTCCTCGGTGGCTCTGTGGTCTCTGTCCTCGGTGGCTCTGTGGTCTCTGTCCCTGGTGGCTCTGTGGTCTCTGTCCTCGGTGGCTCTGTGGTCTCTGTCCTCGGTGGCTCTGTGGTCTCTGTCCTCGGTGGCTCTGTGGTCTCTGTCCTTGGTGGCTCTGTGGTCTCTGACCTTGATAGTTCTGTGGTCTCTGACCTTGATAGTTCTGTGGTCTCTGACCTTGATAGTTCTGTGGTCTCTGACCTTGGTGGCTCTGTGGTCTCTGACCTTGATAGTTCTGTGGTCTCCATCCTTGGTGGCTCTGTGGTCTCTGACCTTGGCTACCACCCTACCCCTTGAGCCACAGCACCACTTCCCATTTTAATCCTGGTTAATTGGAGAGAAGAGTCTCCTGGTCTTTAGTGCCTAGCTAGCCTCCTGATTAGCTAGGATTACAGGTGTGAGCCACAGCACCTGGCTCACTTCTAGCTTTTGTACAGAGTCTCATGGACTTTCCTTCCTGGACTGGCTTCACATCCTGGTTCTGAGATCTCAGCCTCCTGAGGAGCTAGGATTGCAGGTGTCGGCCACCAGCCACCGGCCACTGTTCCCTTTTAAAGTACAGTTTTCACTAATACCTCTTTGGCTTCTCTTTTAGTGACAAGAATAAATTGATGTCTTTTGTTTCTTATCATCTGTTATTGGTCCTCATCTTAGCAGCCTATAACTCAAATCTCCTGCCAACCGAACTTCCCATATCACTTCCTATATCAGACAGGAAGAGGGTTTTCTGGCTCCATTTTTTTCTAGGCAGGGAAAGAAAAAGACCACTCTCAGTAGAAAATGGCTACAGAAGATAGAACATCACCCTTGTATACCCCTTGTAAGACTAAAGGGAAGCCATGTCAATTAGAGGGCAAATGAGATGGATGAAGATATGAAGAAGTTATATAATTTCTTAAATGTTGAAGGGTCAAGACTCAGAATAAAATCAGGAAGGAACCTGAAAAAGAAGGCAAGCTGTCCTCCCACCACATCATTTTTAACGCGAGTGGAGAATACTGGCGAGACTGTCTAGATCTGCCTCTCCTCAAAGGCAAGCGAGACAGCCCTCTGTCCTGCCCGGTGAACTGGACGGGTACCGGCAGGAAGGGCGGAGGCACTGAAGGCGAGAGCTTGCCCTGCTCACCACAGAACACCACTGCCTTAGGTGTAGACTGCACCAGGCCCAAGGTGGAAAAGCCGTAGGGAGGCGCTGCCATTTCGAGTTTTGACTTCTCATTTGCTACAGAGGGAGCAGGGAATGTTGCCCTCTTGTTGTTGTTGTTGTTTTGTTTTGTTTTTGTTTTTTGGCCAGTCAGTCCTGGGGCTGGAACTCAGGGCCTGGTCACTGAGCTTTCTCAAGGCTAGTGCCCTACCACTTGAGCCACAACACCACTTCCAGCTTTTTCTGTATATGTGGTACCTAGAGCTTCATGCATGCTAGGCAAGCACTCTACCACTAGGCTACGCTCCTGCCACCCTTTTCTTGGAGATACCCTGAAATGCTTTTTTTGTGTGTGGAAACTGGAAAGCTGAGATAACCTCCTTATTGATTTTATGTGGAACACAAGAAGGGGAAGGAACCCTCCTTGAGCCTCTAATTTCAAAGGACTCACCGTCTGTGTCTTGTCCCACCTTTTTTTTTAACTTTTTTTTTTTATATATATATATCATCCTCACTTTTTGGTGTCTGCATTAGTCCCAGAACCAGTTCAACCTGGATTCTGGAAGACAGTCATACTGATAAGTGCTGAAACACAAATAAACTGTAAAATACCACGTCAAGTAAAATAAGGCAGCCACAAATCTTCATATGGTAGGACTCCTTTCCTGTGCCATGTCCAGAACGGGCAACTCGGGAGACAGAAGGTAGCTAGTGGTCCCAGTGGGAAGTGGAGATGTGAGGGCTGGTGAGGAGGGCAGAGTTTCTCTCCAAGACTAATAAATGTTCCAGAACTAGATTACTATGATGGCTGTCCAGAAAAACCTGTGACCATGTGTGCGCACTGTTGGCACAAGAAACTTGAAATGGGTGAGTCACATGCTATATTATGAAGTGGTTTTATGAAGTTCAGAAAACAGATTTTAGATAAACCTTATATGAATCTCAATGCATTTAAGAGGATCAAGAACCCCAAATTAGTAAAGTGAAATAAATTCTCAGAAAAAACAGAGCCGTGATCAAGGAAATGAAGATTGTCAAGGAAAGGATTTTCAAATGGCAGCGGGAACACTTGGTCTGACCCTGGACACAAACAAACAAAGAAAGCGAAGCTGGTGTGGTGTAAAAGCAATTTTACTCCTGACAAGCTGCCTCAGATGCTAAAACCCCCCACCCCAGGTGGACCTGCAGGTGAACCTGCAGGTTCCAGCTGCAGGTGAGAAAGAAATCAGATTGCATAGAGCAACCAGAAATCTGAAAGCGTGTGCTCCTCCGTGGACTGGAGCACAGAAGAGTCCGTGACCTCATCCCCCATCTGACCACGAGGACCTGGCTACCTGGATCTAACACTATCTGTGATCATCTGGAGATCTGTCCCCAGGGCTACACCTGCTGCTCTCAAGAGATGGAGGAGACACACAGCCTGCAAAGTAAGGATGAGTTCAAAATGGGGTCACCGAGCAGTGCAATCATTTGCAAGCCATCTTCGCTTCCCAGTACAAGAAGTTTGAGGAATTCTTCAAAGAACTCGTCGAGAATGCAGAGAATTCTCCGCATGACATGTGTGTGAAGCCCTGCGGCCACGTAGGCAGGCAGATGCGGGGCTGTTTAAAGGTGTGTCCGTGGAGTTGAGGCGTTCCCTCACGTTCACCCATGAGCGTGTGGACCGTGCCCACACAGCAGTGAAGCCTTTGGGGTGTCCCCGGAAATTAAAGCGACAGCTCACTCCTGCTTTTGTAGCAGCCTGGACTTTTGCTCAAGGCTTAGCTGTGGCGAGAGACATCGTGGGCAAAGTCTCAGTGGTGAACCCCACAGCCCAGTGTGGCCGGACACTCTTGAAGACGACCTACCGACCTATCATCCCCCTGCCGGGCTCGTGACTGCGAAGCCTCCTGACACAGCCACTGCTCAAGCAGCACCAGAGGCTGCTTGGTGAAGCCAGGGGATCTCGATTTCGAGTGGATCGACTTCATTGATGCCACGCTCTTGGTGGCAGGGGGCATTGTGTCAGTCATGGATCCTGCCGATGTGAGATCTCTGCCACCACCATGGATGCTCAGGACAACAGCGTGCAAGTGTCCCAGAAGGATCTGTGCACAGGAAGTTGGGGCAGGAGAGGGAGGCCCCTCCACTCGCCACGTGACTTCCACGATGCATCCGTCCTGACTTCCATGCAGGTTTTCCAGGGCTGTGGACCCCCAGACCCCTCCCAGCTGGACGAATTTCTTGTGCCATTTCCACAAGTGTCTCGAGTGCCCGCTTCAGACCTTATCACCCAGAGCAACGCCCACCCACAGCCGCGGGCACGGGTTTGGACTGACTGGTCACTGGTGTCAAGGAGAAACTGACGGGCCGCTGGCACCCAGCCCCCTGCCTCATTCTCTTCGGCATCTGCTTCCTAATGATGCAGAGAGAGTGGAGATAATTCCCAAAATGCTGAGATTTTTTTTTTAAGGGAGGGGGTCATTGTCAGAAAGTTAAAAGGCACTGGCTATATCATTTTTCTGCCATCCTAGTGACTTTGCTTTTTAAAGATGAAATGGCCAACAATGCAGTTTTTACTATGTGGCCACTGATTTAAAAAAAAAAGGCTGACTCTTTTCCCCCTCTTTCATTTAATGGAAAAGGGGACAGAAGGCACTCAAATATAAAGATGCTTTCTGTCCCTCTGGATCGTTAAATGTGGCTAACAGGTACTGCACTGTAGTTAGTTGTACATTTGTGACTTTACCACTATCGTTTGTTTGTTTGTTTTCTTCATTTTGTTTGTGGGTGTTTTTCCCCCAATTATGATTTTGCTTTGTTTCTTACAAGAAAACCAGGGTCCTTTCTTGGCATGTAACATGTACATATTTCTGAAATATTAAATAGCTGTACAGAAGCAGGTTTTACTTATCATGTTATCTTATAAAAAGAAAAGACCCAACAAACAGTAAAATGTCCATTTATCCCTATTATTTTACTAGCTGCCTTATCTGGAAAGAAGGGAGGTGATATGGGGTTTTTATTGTTATTAATTGAACACAGACTATGACGGTTCATGTAGGCCCTTGTATCTACAGTCTGAGCTACTTGTCAGATTGTAGTCAAACATCCATATAACAAGAAGGGTATAACTTTATCGCTGGTGACTGGAAGAGACTACAGATGGCCCATTTTGATTGAGTTGGATTACTAAGCTAAGAGCACATACAGGTGCATTTCTTAAACCTGCTTATAACTTAAAGTGTACCTCCACTGAGAAAAAGAGTCTTCACATAGAAGGCATTTGGGCTATCGCCATTATCACACAATCCTACTCTCATTTCAGAATGTTGTCGTGTTGTTTTTAAACCAGGCTAGTTAACTAACCACTGTGTAACAGTTTTCACGTCCATATCGACCTGTTTTCAATGTTTATCCCAGTGGCAGCACTGACTGACCAACAGGGTCACTTTGGTTCTCTGTTAGCAGAGTGAGGTTGATTTCAAACCTGTCCATATAAAGGAGCTGGCTACATGTGAGCCAGAATTGAGATACCGCTTTTGGGTCAGGGAACAGCCGTCAACACTCAAAGCAGTTTTGGTCTCTTATATGTGCATTTGCATTGTTTCTAGGTATTAGTTGTTTTTTTCTTTTTGTTCTGGGGTGTGTTTTTTTTCCTCCAAGAGATGTAAGATGTCTAATTGGAGTCTTTCTCTTGCCCAGCCCACTCTGGTCAGTAAAGCAAAGGACTTTCAGTGATTTGTAGGTATGTACTGCCTCTACCAGCCAATCAGCTCATTGTGGGAGGGAGAGAACAAGGTGTCCAGATTTTCTCATTTATTCCCGGGGGGAGAGGGGGAAGGCAAGTGGGAGGAGACTGAGCTGAGAAAATCCATCTTATCGCTGACCCATGGCCACTTACACAACCGGCAAAGGCCCTATCTATTGTTCTAGGCCAAAGACTGACAATCGTCTTGACCCTTTCTTTGTGTCCTTACCAAAAGACAGCTCAAAACCAGGAGAATGTAACAGATCCCTTTAAAAGGAGATTCTTCAGAAAGATTAAAATTCTGTAGGTTTCTTCTGGTCAGCCAGAACATGGAGATCCCAACCAATTTTATAGAACTAAAACAAAACAAAGCAAAACAAAAAGCCCCCAAAGAGGATGTTTTCAGTTATAAGAGTAATTCTCTATTTTTATAATGAAACGTACTTGATAGCTCAGGGTCTACATTTCATTCAGCTTTGTTTTTATTTTTAAAACACCAAATTTTGCAGAATGGCCAAAATGGAATCTTGGGGGGCTATTGTAAACAAAGGCTTGATTTTATTAGATATAGCCAGCTATTTATTGAAGCGTGATATTAATAAAATAGGCATATTCTGGAAAAATTAGTGAAATGGAGACTAAAATAATATATAAGTCAGTGAAAGGAAAGATTCTTTTTCTTTTGGGACAACAAATTCTTTTTTTTTTTTTGCCAGTCCTGGAGCTTGAACTCAGGGCTTGAGCACTGTCCTTGGACTTTCTCAAGGCTAGAGCTCTACCACTTGAGCCACAGCACCATTTCTGTGTATGTGGTACCAAGGGATCAAATCCGGGTCTTCATGCATGCTAGGCAAGCACTCTACCACTAGGCCAAACTCCTGGCCCCTGGGACAACAAATTCTTACCTATAGTAGCCAAGAGGAAAAAGGGAAGGTTTTCACAAAGCTCAGGAATGGAAGGGGAAACACAAAGGGCCAGCTAGGGAGTTCCCAACACAAATACACATTGGCAAACTGATGAAACATGAGCTCCCCAAATTTAATACAGAAACTCAACATATGACTAGCAAATAATATAGAATTAGTGAGAAAATCTTCAGTAAGGAAAAGCCCAGGACACAGGGTCTCCTCATAGAAGTGCAGCAAGTCTCTAAAGAAGAGTGAATACTCACTCCTGTCAAATTATTGCAACATATTGAAGGACATAAGTCTTCTGAAATCCTTCTATGTGGCCACAACAACACGGACAGCAAAGTCAGTCAAGGCCAATAGGCCAATCAATATTTATGGTGAGCACAGAGGCAAAAATGTTCAGAAAACACTACCTGATCAAGTCAGAACATACATAACACCACTCAGCATGGACAAGTTCGGTTTTTCCCAGGAATGCAAAGGTTGTTTTAATAGATGGTAAATCAGTCTGTGTTGCCATTGGCAGACATGGTAATACGTTCTTCCAATACCAGGTTTCCTGGACAAGGAGGTAAAAGAATCTGGAGTTGGGAGCTGGCCTGAGCGAAGTTCTCTCTCCACACTACCTACCTCAAAAACAGAATGACAGCCTGGTGCCGTGGCTCACTCTGTAATCCTAGCTACACAGGAGGGTGAGATTTGAGGATCATGGTTCAAAGCCAGCCTGGGCTTTAGTGCCCATGAAACTTTTATTTTCAATTAACCACCAGAAAATCAGAAGTGGGGCTATGCCTCAAGGAATAGTGTGTCCTTAAGCTGAAGAGCTCAGGGACAGCGCCCAGTCCAGAGCTGAAGACTCATGATCCACAAAAACCAAACCAGCCAACCAACAAACAAAAAAATAGAACAACAAATACACAGTCATGGTTCAAGTGGTGAGGCACTTGCTGAGAATGTGGCAGGTCTTGGGTCTGGCTCCTGCCAAAACTAAATCAATGAAGAATATAATCATAGGCTCATCTCAGTAGATACAGGATGAATATTTAATACCATAAAACTTTTCCTCGATCACAGCCCTAAACAAACGAGGTCTGGCAGTGCTGGGTTTCAGCACTTTCAGGCTGTGTCTGAGTAGCAGCCAGGATGTCACCCTCTCTGCCTTATCACAGAAAGTGCTGACTGGGGGCTGGGAGCGTGGCTAGAGGCAGAGTGCTGGCCTAGCATGCGTGAAGACCTGGGTTCGATTCCTAATTACCACATACACAGAAAAAGCTGGGAGTGGTGCTGTGGCTCAAGTGATAGAGCCCTAGCCTTGAGAAAGCCAAAGGACAGTGCTCAGGCTCTGAGTTCAAGCCTCAGAACTGGGGGGGGGGGGGAGTTCTGAAGGTCTGAGCTACAGTAATTAGGCAGGGAGAAAAAAAAAGATATGCAAATAGGAAGAGGGGGTGTTACACTATCCCTGCCTTCGTGTATGTTTGAATATTTTCTCAATAAGTCAGAAGCCCTATTGAGGGCCAACAAGGCCCTGGGACTGAACTCAATAGACTACAAATTCAGAATCGATATCTGAAGTCCCGTAGGGATTTTCTGCAACAGTAATGAACTTGCCAAAAAAAGATCTCATTCATCATAGCTACAAAAAACAAAACAAAAACCCCCCACAAACCTTTAGTGATAAATGAAACCAAGGGAGTAAACAACAGCTTCAATAAAAATGACACAAAGACTGAGGTCTGGAGCCATGTGACTGGACACTGCTCTAAACCACACGGACAGCCCAGAAGAGAAGACTAGCAGAGCCATGCCTCCACGTAGCACACAGCTGACAGGACACGATGGGAAGATAGAAAAGGAAGCCATCTGCACATGGCCCTATGTGCCTGTAAATGGACGAACAGACAGGGAGCCCGTGGTGTGAAACCTAGGATGCTATCCCGCGGGGGAAAATTGGGAGGTGACATTCGCCACATCATGGAAGAACCAGAGGCCTGCGAGAGAGCTGAAGCCGACGAGGAAGAGGCACGGCCTGGAGACATGAGCCCCACTGGCCGTTCTGAGCAGCCCTATGCCCGGGCCTGGGTCCACTGGGCTGTGGGCCCGAGGAATGGGGCAGCCATAAGAAACAAGATGGTAACACAACAGAAAGCAGTGTGATTCAAGGTGAGAGAGGGCTGTGAACGCCACACAAGAAAGTGGTACCTGAGCTGACACGCCCGTTAGCTTCCTCTACGCCCAGTGCAACGGACACAGGTTTGAAGACATTATGTGGCACATGACAAACACCACTTTAATGTTCAATTTACAAAGAAGCCATCTAAACGTGGATGGTTATAATGACAAGCTAGGAGCTATGCTCGAGACGGGGAGGCAGCCTCTCCACCCGACCCGTGGCCTCCGCCACGCCAGACCTTGTGTGAAGAGACAGGGCAGAGCGCCAAAGCCTGCCCCCACTGAGGAAATCTGTCTCCCCCTGACAAGGTTGCTAGGGCAGATCCAGGGACAGTCCCTCTCATGACGCCATCAGCACAGCACTCAGGCCCAAAGGCAAGATAAAAGGAAGGTGGGTGGAACCAGGCCCGAGGCCCCTTCCCGATGGCACTCTTGGTGAAGGCCGACGCCCAGCAGGCCAGGCCCTGGCTGGGCCTGCTCAGGGTGAGGCCCCTGGGCACCCAAGCAGCGCCCAGCCCCGGGGCAGTGCTGCCCTTCGAGGCCATCCCCCAGTGCCCAGGCAACAAGTGGCTGAGGCTGCTGCACATCTGGAGAGCCCAGGGCCACGAGAACAAGCACCTGGACATGCACCGCGTGTTCCAGGAGCTGGGGCCCATCTTCAGGCAAGTGCTTCTCCTGCCCTGCGGGCGCCCAGGCTGGCCAGGCTCAAGACCCGCCTCGCCCCGCCCCCCACGGGCCTCCCCAGCCTGCCCTGAGGAAGGGAGGGGCAGGGCAGCGGGGGCCTGCGTCTCTGCCATGGACACAGAGAAGCAGAGCTGGAGGCAGAGCTGGAGCAGAGACCGGCAGTGGGAGAGGCCCAGCTGGCCGTGTGGGAGGGCCGGGGCCGGGCCAGGAGGCAGGGGCACCACAGCAGAGGGCCCGGAAGGACGGGGTGGTGTCCAGAGGGCCCTGTGTGTCCCCAGGTACGAAGTGGGCAGTAGACAAGTGGTGTCCGTGATGCTGCCAGAGGACGTGGAGAAGCTGTACCACGTGGAGTGTCCCAACCCTCAGCGGCAGCTGATGGAGCCCTGGGTGGCCTACAGAGAGCATCGCGGGCAGACGCGTGGCGTGTTCCTGCTGTGAGAAGCCCTGGGGAGGATGGGGGAGGAGGGTCGGGTAGACTGAGGGTGGGAGGTGAGACGGAGCAGACCAGGAGGGTGTGTGGGTGGAGGCGGGGTGGGCGCCCGGCCCCATGGGTACAGTCCTGGCACCTGGGCAGGTGAGAGGAGGAGCAGTGAGCAGGGCATGGAACGAGCCCCTGCTCAGTACCCGACACAGTGGGCATTTTCTCCTCTGAGTGAAACTGACTCAAGGAATGGGAGCCACTGGCCCAGAGCTCCTGGCCAGGGGTGCAAGTCCACCCCCCCCGTCCTGGCAGGGGTGCAGGTCCCCACGTCCAGTCTGCTAGAAATGAGACAGCCTTCCCTTTGGCTGTTGATTCTGGGAGTGCAGGGGAGGAATTGGGAGGCCATGCGGGCACTGGGCAGTAGGGTGGACACCTGGAAGGGGTGCTGGTGAGCTCTAAGGAGGTGGTGCCTGGCAGGAAGCACGGCCCAGGCCGTCTCTCTGGAGAGCTGCCCTGGACAGCTGTCTAGAGAAACAGTCCCAGGATCTGGGCCTTCACTGAAGGGACCCAGAGGGGGGCCAGGTGCAAAGGGCCCCTGGGAGAGCGTGCCCTGTGCATCCGAGGCAGCGGAGCACGGTGTGCGGCCGGTGCCGAGGCCCCACGTGTTTCTGGGTGTGTTCTGGCTGGCATTTCTGTGGGAACTCCATGAGGTCGTTCATGTGGCTGTGCACACGGGCGAAGGCATGATCGCACATGAGCTCCACATGCATGCCTGTGTACACAGTTACACCTGTGTGCATGGATACTCTCTGCCTGTAAGCATACATGTGAAGCACATGAGGTCGAAACATGTGTTTTAAGTCCTGTGTGGACACGTGTGTGTGCATGCGTGTGTGTGTGCGCGCGTGCGGGCGTGACTGCAGTGGCACACTAGCTATAGAAACAGGTAATGTTCCTGCCGGTGGGCTCAGCGTGTGCATCCTGCCTGCTGTTCTCTGGAGCTTCTCCATGGGGCCTCCATCTGCCCTGGGTGCTGTGGCAGGGCAGGCTTGCTGTCTGGTCTGCAGAAGATGGGAACCCTTCCCTGGCAGGGCCTCTGCAGTGCAGAGGCGCCCATGTGAGGCAGAGCGGGGGGAGAGGGGGCTCCGTGTGTGCACTGCACCGGGCCTGTGTGTTCACGGGGAGGAAGTAGCCAGTACATACAGGTGGACCTCCATCCACCCCATCCTCTACTTCAGGGACCCAGAGGCCACGCTGGGAGGAAAGGGTACCAGCAGGACAGGGGCACTGCCACTTGAACTCTGCTCCCTGCCCTTCAGGAATGGGCCCAAGTGGCGCGTCTACCGACTGCAGATGAACAGAAACATGCTGTCACCCCAGGCCATCCAGAGGCTGAGCCCCATGGTGGACACAGTGGCAAGGGACTTCTTGGCATCCTTGCAGAAGAAGGCGCTGCAGTCTGCCGGGGAGAGCTTCAGCCTGGACATTCACCCCAGCATCTCCTACTTTGCCATGGAAGGTGGGAGGCCGGGGGAGGCTTGGCCCCGGGCCATGTACTATGGCAGTGGGGAATGGGCCCTCGGCCTAGAGCTGCCTTGGGCTCAGGGGTTGCCTTGTCTCTGCAGCCATCTTCTTTCTGCTCTTTGGGCAGCGGCTGGGGCTGTTTGGAGATAGCCCCAGCCCTGACAGCCTGAAAACAATCTGGGTCATGGAGGACCTTCTGAACTCCACTGGGAAGCTCATGTTTCTGCCCAGGAGAATGTCTCGCTGGACCAATGCCCCCATGTGGAAGGAGCACTTTGAGGCCTGGGACTTCCTCTCCCAGTTTGGTAAGCTCCAGGGACCCTGCAGGGCAGCAGGGCAGAGGCACAGTGGTTCCCCAGTTTCCCTCTGCCTGGGGACTCACTGGGTCATGCTAGAGCATGGCCTCCTCTTGGTCCTTCTGGAGGGCTGGCCTTTGAGGCTAGAGCTGCACCAACCCAAAGGTGCTGGGCAAGGAGAAGGGAGACGTCGAAGTGCTGTGGTGGTGGGGTGACAGAGGATAAAGGAGAAGAGCCCCCAAACCAAGGCCTGAGGCTGTCCCCTTGCCTGCAGTCCACAAGTCCACCCAGAAGGCCTATCAGGAGTTCTCCCGTGGAAGCTCAGCGGACGGCATTGTATCCCAGCTGCTGCAGCAGGGAAACCTGCCACTCGACATCATCCAGGCCAACACTCTGGAGCTCACTTTGGGCGGCGTGGACACGGTCAGGCTGTCGTGCCCCAGCCATCAAGCCAGACGCTCACCCCATCCCCTGACGCTGTCACCCACTCAAGACTCCTCCCTCCAGCTCTGGCCCTCCATTTTGAGCCGCAGAAGACTTGAAAAGAGGGAGCAGGGGAGCTGCCTGGGTGGGAGGCTGAATCCCTTGCCTCCCCTGTGAGCCAAAGCAGTCCAGACAGATGGCTATGCCAGCATGAGGCCGGGGCCAGGTCATGTCCCTGAGGAGGAGAGCCAACCACAGCTTGGGGAAGCTTCCTGGTGGAGGAGACTCCAGCTGATTCAGCAGGAGCTGATAGATGAGGGCCTTGAAAGCAGAAAGGAAAGTACAAGAGCCCCAGACCATCCAGTGAGCCAGGATCTGGGACAACAGCAAAGCGGAGGGAGGCAGGGGGACATGGAGGCTGAGAAGCAGGCAGGTTTGGGGCCTCATCAGAATGGGTCTCTGCCCCAGGTCCGCAGACTATGCTACAGGAAGTGAGCTGTGGGACACAAGGTCGGAGTGGCTCTCTGATGTGCCCTCGGGACCCTTGGGATAAGGGAGAGCTGAGGAGGCCATGACTCAGCCCACGCCCAAGGTTCCTGACCTCTCCCTGAGGCCTTTTGGACTCCACAAGGCTCAGCCCTCAGCCTAGGGTCTCTCCGTGAGTCAGCCCTGAGGGATCTGAGGCACCAGTTCAGGTTGAATCCGTGAGGTCCGCCAAGCAGACATGGCATCCGAGCCCGGGATGGCTCTGAGTGGTGCTGACCGTTAGCCCCTAGGGGCACCAGAAGCTTCCCCACACTGAAGTTGACTCTTGACCTCCCGGGCCCTCTTCCCCGAGCATGGCCTGGTATGTTTCTCCACCAGGACTAGAACTCTTCAAGGCATGCTCTGGTGTCTAGTTGTAGATGCCAACTCTGTCTCCCTCCACATGACATCCATTTTCCCTTTCCTAAAGCCTTCCTGTGAGGAGGCCCAGGACAGGGCCTGGTGAGGAATGCAGGGACCTTTCCCTTGGGGTGCAGGGCACAGAGTTTAGGCAGACATTCGGGCCTGTAGATTAGGAGGTCCTGGGTGCACCCTGCTCCCTGCATGCCCTTCCCTGGGGTAAGACTCCTGCGATGGCTGTCCTGGGGCTGGGGTGTGTGGCTGGAGCCCAGGCCTGAGCCTTCCCCATGTGGCCACTACAGATTGTCCTTCCCCTGCTGATGACATTCTTTGAGCTGGCACGGAACCCGGACGTGCAGCAGGCCCTTCGACAGGAGAGCCTGGCGGCCGAGGCCAGCGTCTCTGAGAATCCCCAGAGGGCCATCATGGAGCTGCCCCTGCTGCGGGCCACTCTCAAGGAGACACTGAGGTAGTGCGTCCCTCCCTGCCCGGTGATCCTGGCCCCTGTGGTCTCCAGAGGAGAAGACAGAGCTGGGGCAGAGGACAGCACTGCCAGGCGACCTGCCAGGGGCCCTCTCCCCTCCCCTTCCCGAGGGGAGGCGCTGGCCCCTACTAACCCATTGCTGCATCAGGCACCCACACCCAGCGCCTTGGCTTGGGGAGGGTGGGGGGAATGGGGTGTCCTAGAGGGAACGCAGCCCTTTCCGACTGCTGTCCCACTGGCAGACTTTACCCTGTTGGTGTCATTCTGGAGCGAATCCTGGAGTCAGATGTGGTGCTTCAGAACTACCACGTCCCAGCTGGGGTGAGTGTGCCCGCATCGGCTCCCCATCCATGGGTGGGGAGTATTCCAGATGGCTGCCACTCCTCCCCATCCATCTCCATGCAGACCATAGTCAACATTCTTCTGTACTCCCTGGGCCGGAACCCCGCCATCTTCAGGAGCCCGGAGCGCTACAACCCGCAGCGCTGGCTGGACGAGCGCCTGCGCTTCTGCCACCTGTCCTTCGGCTACGGGGTGCGCCAGTGCCTGGGGCGGCGCCTGGCCGAGGTGGAGATGCTGCTGCTGCTTCACCACGTGAGCCGGGGGGCGGGGCCCGGGGCGGAGCCTGCGGAGGAACAGGGCCCGGGCGGGCGGGGCCTGCGGAGGAACAGGGCCCGGGTGGGCGGGGCCTGCGGTAGAGCAGGGCCAGGGTGGGCGTGGCCCCGGGAGGGGCGGGGCTTCCCAAATAGGGGGTGGGCTGATGGCTGCTTTGAGAATAGGGCTCTGCCTCTGTCCTAGGTGCTGAAGTCCTTCCGGCTGGAGACTCTTCAGCAAGAGGATATAACCATGGCCTATAACTTCATTTTGCGGCCTATTTCCTTTCCCCTCATCATCTTCCAGCCTCTAGCTAGTGCTTCTTCTTACCAGACACCTGCCTCCCATCCCCTGTCCTCATTCCATCCCTGACACTGCTTCCAGCAATTTCCCGCAAGAAGTGAGACCGCAGCACCCGCCAGGCTCCTCTCGTGGCAGCCAGCGCAGCTGGATTCAGGCAGGGATCCAGGAACCTTGGCTGTGTTCTGTCCTGAATACTTCTCCAGCAAGAATTCTGGAGGTGCTTGGCACTTGTGGCTTACGCCTGTAATCCTAGCTACTCAGGAGGTTGAAATCAAAGCCAGCCAGGGTACTAAAACCTGTGAGACTCCTATCTCCAATTAACTCCCAGAAAACTGGAAGTGGTGCTGTGGTTCAAGTAGTAGAGCACTAGCCTTGAGCTGAAGAGCTCAAGGACAGCACCCAGGACCCAGAGTTCAAGCCCAACTGACATAAATAAATAAATAAATAAATAAATAAATAAATAAATTCATTCTCTTCTGGGACACTGTGCCCATCTCTCCCAGCAAGCCTCTCACGTTGTCATCCATGGGCCTCACCTCGAGCTGTGCCTCCTGTCCAGTCTCATGCACCTCTGCCAACATCTTTCTGATTTCTCCTCCTGAACTGTGTGATTTGTTTGGGATTTTGGAAGAGGAACAAAGCGTCTGTGAGCTAGGGCCTGCTTTCTCAAGGCACCCAAGCATGTAATGGCTTCCTGACATCATCAGCGCCGAAGGGACCATGCATGCAGAGCAGAGTTCAGGGCTCATCTCTCACCTGCATGGCCAACAGCAGGGTCTGGACAGAACTGACCCTGCTGTCACTGTAGTCTTTGCAGGCCCCAGAGGCCCTCTCCCCATCTCCTGTGCTTGAGATGTCCAGGGTGAGGGCAGGTGTGAGAACCAAGGAGAGAGTTCCTCACCCCTCTTCTTTGAGACCCTAGAATCAGCAAACCTGGGTAATACGGTGGGCCTGGGGAGGGCAAACTCAAGCAAATCCAGAGGCATGTTTTAGTAAACTACAGCCAAGCCCTTGTCTGAAAACTGGACAATGAGAGAGTCTGGAATGTGGTCCTTCTTCTAGCTGCTAGATCTGCTTCTGTCACTACATGCTTGCTTAAATGGGGAGGTAGCAGCTCCTGTGTTAATGACCTTATGACCAAGGAGAACTGAGAAGTTTCCAGTGTCATTATGCTGTCCAAAGACTCTAACACTCATCCCTGCTATGGTAGAAAAACTGTTTTGTTTTGTTTGTTTTCTGTCTCCGTGACTGATGGTCTTGCTGCTCATCGAGTATACTGCATTGGACCACTGAGAACTGCTTCCTGCACTGGCAGGCTCAGAGCTGGGCTCACACTTTCTGAGAGAGCTTCTGCACTCACGTCCTCCGAGCGACACAGGAACCCTGAGGCGGGCTGCCTCTGCCCTCACAGTGGCTGCAGCTCCACCACACCCATTTCTCATCACGTCCTGAGTGCTCTCCAGCCCCAGGACCACTGTGGTAGAAACGGACACACATAGACACTACAAAGGTTCACACTGATGTTGCCAGGAAGAAAGACGAAAGTGCCTTCCTCACAAAGGAGTCTCTGGAAGGCAGGAGACCCGCCCGTGAAGTGCTGAGAGAAAAACTATAGTGTCTCTGCTTGTCGCTGCCCAAAGCTCTGTGCACAGCTCCCAAGCCTGGTGAGCCAGAAGCAAGTGGGCCTGGGAGAGGGGCTGCCCTAGCCCCTGTCCTCTTTGTCTCTGTCACTTCCTGGCTATGAAGGCTCTCTGCCTCGCCACACTCTTCTGCCTCACATCATTCAGTCTGCCTGGAAGAAATGACTTCTTCCCTTGGCTTTCACCGCCCAGCACCTGTCATCCTGGCAGCTGGCATGCCTGGGGGCAGTGTGAGGTCCCCCAGTCTGAGGTATTTCCCTACCCTCTGAGATCACATGCACTTCTGCGGTCACACCTTTCCCCTGTATCGTCTCTCACTTCCCACCAAAGCTCTCTTGCTGCTCGACTCCATCTTGGGCAGCAGGAGTCTGCTCTTTCCACACACAATAACCGCTCTTCTGAACTGCGTGGAGTTTCCTTTCGGCAGACCTTGCACACACATTAAGTCAATGGCTCACAGGTCTAGAAGCAATGCATCATCATGATCCATATCACAGACTGAAGCCTCTGGGTCGGGAAGCCTCCACCCTCCCTGGGCATCCTTGCCCTCACTGCGTGGGGTTTGCCAGAGTGGGGACTTCTGGAGGACAGCCACACGTGGCCTGGCTCCCCTCTCTGCACTAGGGGTGGGGCCGGGTCTTGATTGTTCACAGTGAGGACTGCTGCTCCTTGCTGGGCAGGCCAAGCCTGTGTTCAGAACCTGGCTTATCTGTGGGGTTCTCCTGAAGTCCCCAAGTCAGTGTGACTGGAGGCATCCCTCACATCCCTCACACAGTAAGAAGTCCACACTTCCTCTTGACTTCTCAAGAAGGCTCTGTGTGCGGATGGCTGACCTGGCATATGCTGTTCCAGGTGTGTGAACGCGAATGGACCCCTGAGCGTGCATGCACCCACACACACACTCACACACACACACTCACACACACACACACACACACACACACACACACGCACGCACCAAAAGGTGGACACCGTGACTCCCTCCTGTATTCCCAGTTACTTGGGAGGTGAAGACCAGGAGTCTCTCAGTTCCAGGGGGGCATAATTAGGGAGATCCCATGTTAACAACTATTCTTAGGAGAGGATACAGGGGCTCAATGGCTTCGTGCATATGATCATATAAAATAATGGTTATTGAAATCAATTCCAAGAAATGGAAACAAGAGGTTTTGTATTTTACTTTTTTATTTTTGTTGGTCTCGGGGCTTGAACTCTGAGTCTTGGCACTATCCCTGAGCTCTTCAACTCAAGGCTACCACCCTTCCCCTGGGCCTGAGCCTGGGCCTTGTCCCTGAGCTCTTCAGCACAAGTCTTCAGCCCCACTCCTTGAGCCACTGCACCACTTCCAATTTTTTCTGGTGGTTCATTGGAGATCAGAGTCTCATAGACTTTAGTGCCTGGGCTGACTTTGAACCTTGATCCTCAAATCTCACCCTCCTGAGTAGCTAGGATGACAGGAGTGAGCCACTGCCCCTGGCTTTTATTTTACTTTTTGTGGGTTTTTTTCCTGTTTCCCCCTCTTTTTTTAAATCATTGTTTTTTATTTCTGTACTTTGTCTTGTATGTAAGTTTACCTGATCTGGGGAGGAGAAGGGGAAGCACAGAAAAGGGAGGACAATGGCTGAACCAATTCAGCAGTGAAACTCACTAGACGCTGTGTTGAAAATGAACTAGACAACTTGTGTGGGCTGCTCTCCCACTCACATCTTAGAGACCGCCCTGACCTGTCAGTATGATTCTTGATGCTAGGCACAGAATAAAACTCTGTTTAACTTCCGCTTTTGTGTCAGACTCGTTCCTTTGATCACGGACCCTAATATTGGGGGACTGGACCCTAACACTCACCACCTGATTTATGCCACTGTGAGCCCACTGGACATCTTTATAATAAACATTTTAAAAATTAAAAGAAAAGCCAGGCACTGGTGACTAACTCCTGTAATCCAACCTACTCAGGAGAAGGCTGAAATCTGAGGGTGAAGCCTGAAGCCAGCCCAGGAAGGAAAAGTCCACGAGACTCACTCTATCTCCAATCAGCTACTCAAAAAGACTGGAAGTGGGGCTGTGGCTGAGGTGGTAGAGTGCTAGCCTTGAACACAAAGGCTCAGGGACAGTGTCAAGGCCCAGAGTTCAAGCTCCACAACCCACCCAAAAAAAAAGGAAAAAAAAAGAAAAAAGAAAGAAAATAAAAAAGAGCAAACAAACCAAACCAAACCAAAAAAAACCTGTGTGTGGGGAAGGGTTACTGGAGGAGACATGACCAGTAGTCCTAAGGGAGGGCCTGGAGAGGAGGGGCCAGGAGTCCTGAAGGCCTGAGCTGGAGCCCTGGGGAGAGCCTGGACAATGGACAACAAAGGCCTCCCCCCAAGGGCTACCACAGGAAACTGCCCTGCTGCCCTGCCCACCTGCTCAGACTGGGCCTTCTAGAACAGTCTGTGGAGGGCACTACCAGGTTGAGTTCTGAGCAGCCAGCCTAGAGACTAGGTCAACACTGAGGGTGAAGGTTCCAGAAGGGCATGGAGGTTCCAGGATAGAAGACTTCAGGATCCCATCCTGGGAAGGTTCCAGGAGGGCTTTCAGGGCCCACAGTGGCCCTGCTGGGCGGACGAGGCACTGATGGAAGGGGCTGGGGCCTCAAGGACTCGGTGACAGCGGTAGTGTTGGAAAAAGGCCTGAGACTCCTGTCCTCATGGAGGCTCCCACTGCCCTAAAGTAGGGGATGGGAAGGGTTGGCCCAGTTGGGCTCCAAGCTAGCACAGCCTGGTCCACCTGCCACCCCAAGTACCTTTTCCTAAACTGCTCGTGAGTATACCTTGCTCGTGTTAGATGACAAAGCTGAGCCTGAGCGATCAACAAGTGCACAGTAGAGCCTGTTCCGCAGACCTGTCGTGGGGCCTGCTGTGGAAAGGGATGTCCCCAAACCCTCCTTGGCGAACGCGAAGAGAAGGAAGTGGGTTCTGTGTGCAGGAGAGTGAAGTGGCAATCTGGGGGCTCCTTTATGGTTGACGCTGGGAGTCTGACGGTGAGGCAGAGCACCTTGCCCTGGACGAGCACTCTGGCACCTCAGTAGGGACTCAAACCTGCCGGGGTGGTGGCAGCATCACTGGTCCTGCTTCCGGTGCTGTCTTTGGGGTGTGAACTCACCTAGGGCTAACCCAGGGTCATTGGAAGGCTTGGCTGGAATTGGGGTGAGCTGATCTATTATCAGGGGTATGTCAGGGCAGCTGGGGAGGACAGGTCCATGTGGGGTGTTCGTGAACAGAGAGGGCGTCAGGAGGAGGAAGCCTTCCTCATCAGGAACAGGTCTGAGTGGCTGTCCAGAGAAACCCAGCAGAATCCTGGGGGATAGCTTGCTTTCCTGAGAGGGTGTGGCCGACCTCCCAGGGAGGGGTGGGCCTGCGTCCTGGGAAGGGTAGGCCTGCCAAGCTGCCTGGAGTCCCAATGGTGCTGGCTGTTCTCCAGGGAGCAGGTCTCCAGAGATGCTGTTGGGGGGGGAACGGAGGGGAAGGGGCGGTTTTCTCTTCCTCGGGGCCTTTCATGGGCCATGCCTCAGCTCCTCCGCTCACACGGGTCCCCCAGTACTGATCCTCACCCTCTGAAATATCTCCCAGTCTTTTTTTTTTTAACACTTTGTCACCCTACCTGAGCAATCAGAGGGGAAGGAGCCAGTGTGTCTCTCTGGCGCCAGCCTGATTAGCCCTTCTGTGTCTTCTAGAACTGACAGCATGTTCGCAGTGACTGGCCACCCTCGCCAGTGTGTGGAGACCATGCTGTTACCTTCCCGTGCAGGCCAGCCTGCTGCGTGGAGCGGAGGCAGAGTGAATTGGCAGCTGCACCCGGTGTCTGTGAGGGCGTCAAGTTCTGGACCATGGGCTGGACCTGCTCTTGACCTCCACACTGGCTGTGTGCTGGCCTGGTGCTGGGCCAGCCTGTCCCAAGCCCATTCCCTACCCGAGAGACCCATAGCTCAGTGCTCCCTGGAGAAGAGAAGAAAGCAAGGCCTGTGTATTCAGGCTGAGGTTCCCCGTGCACACCTAGGCCACTCAGAGTGCTGCCAGGGCCAGTGCCCACCCCACACCAAACAGCCCGCCACTGCTGTCCTGGGCATACTCCAGCCCCACGTGGGGGGGAGTGGACACTGCTGGGAAGGAGGCCACTCGTCCCAGCAGGCTGTGGAACCACCAACCGCTTATTAGTCGAACACTTGACTGGAGAGAACTGTCTGAGGACAGAGAAGAGTGAAGAAAAAAAAAAAAGGCAGAGACCTATGTGTGCCTCCTTCAGACCTGGATGGATACCCTGTCCTGCAGTCCCCTACCACTGTGAGGCGGCCAGACCCCCGCCCCGGGATCTCGATCACCTCTGGCCCCCTGCAAATGTATCTTGCCATCATCTGCAAATAGCTCCCTGGAACCGGGCCACATACAAGCCTCCAAGCTCTGTAACCGTCAGAACTGCTGTCTTCAAGTCCTTCTCCCGTCCAGGCTGAGCCCTACGATGCCAAGACCCACCTGAAGGCCCGAGTCATGACTCCATCCTTCAGTGTTCACCTGGAGGATGAGGATGAGCACTCCCTTCAGACCCTGGGTGCCCCCCCCCCCGGCTCTTGGGCCCCTAGGTGCTGTCCTGTGCACTGAGGAGGAGGGGCTCTGGGCTGGCCGACCTCAGGGTAGGTGACCTGCACAGCTCCGCTCAGCCGGCCCTGCCTGGGCCTGAGCACTGCACTAAAGGAAGGGAAGGGGCCCGTGAAGGGGGGCTGACCCAGGATTCTTTTGTTAGGCAGAGGGAAGAGTGCCATCCGACTCCAGAGCTGGAAATGCCCAGCCACGCTGACTAGCCAGGGAGGTGGACATCAGGTGGAATGGCACAAGAGTGGACCCCAAGCCCAGGAGACGGGAGATAGAAGGCAGCCTGGCAGAGCAGGAGGCTCCTGGAAGCTGCCCTTGGGGACTGAGGGTGGGGACAGCGTGGGCCCCTGTGGTGCTGAGCAGGATGTGAAGACACCACAGGGCTGACATTCATGTAAGGTGGGTATTTAAATCACTGTGCTACCCTGGATGCAGGCCTATAACTCCACCTACTCAGGAATCTCAGATCTGAGGTTCAGGGGTTTGAGACTCCTGGGGGCAGAAAAGTCTGTGGGAGGGCCAGGAGCGTGGCCTAGTGGTAGAGTGCTTGCCTAGCAAGCGTGAATGAAACCCTGGGTTCAATTCCCTGCTACCACATATATAGAAAAGGCCGGAAGTGGTGCTGAGGCTCAAGTGGTAGAGCTCTAGCCTTGAGAAAGCCAAGGACAGTGCTCAGGCCCTGAGCTCAAGCCCAGGACTGGCAAAAAAAAGAGAGAGAGAAAAGTCTGTGGGATAGTCAGAGGCCCTGTCTTCTGACCAGAAAGACCAAACCTGGATGAGAACCATGGCCAGCTAGGCGTGAAAAGCCCAAGGAGAGACCGAGGTCCCGAGTCCCAGCCCCGGCGCTGGCACTAGAAGGAATACACAGACAGAAGCTCTTCGCGCTGCGCTCCGCTGGGAGAAGGCGAGCGCCAGGGAGGCGGCCCGGACGGGTCCGGAGGGAAACCATCGCTCCGACCCACGGAGGGACGAGGACGCAGCCCGGCCCAGCCCCTCAGGCCGGGGAGGAGCTGCCCAGGGCCTGGCCGGGAACCTTCCAGAAGGAGGGCAGGGCCTGGAGGGGGCGGTGCCCGGGGCGCGCAGTGCGCAGGCCCCGCCGGACACTCGCCACGGACCCCGGCCCTGACCCCGACCAGTCCTGACCGACGCGGTCCACGGCCTGCCAGGGACCAGAGGACGGACGGACGGACGGACGAGCGAGCGAGCGAGAGAGCGGCAGATGCGGGTGGGCGACCCAGGCTGGAGACCCAACAAGGGGCGCGGGGACCCCGGAGAGGTGGGGAGACCGGGAAGGCGGGGACCCCGGGGAGGTGGGGAGACCGGGGAGGTGGGGAGGCGGGGAGGCGGAGACCCCGGGGAGGTGGGGACCCCGGAGAGGTGGGGAGACGGGGACCCCCGGGGAGGCGGGTACCCCGGGGAGGTGGGGACCCCGGAGAGGTGGGGAGACCGGGGAGACGGAGACCCGGGGGCGGCGGGGAGGCGGGGACCTCCGGGGAGGCGGAGAGAACGGGAAGGCGGGGACCCCGGGGAGGTGGGGAGGCGGGGACCCCCGGGGAGGCGGGGACCCCGGAGAGGTGGGGACCCCGGGGAGGTGGGGAGACCGGGGAGGCGGGGAGGTGGGGACCCCGGGGAGGCGGGGAGACCGGGGAGGTGGGGAGGCGGGGACCACGGGGAGGCGGGGAGACCGGGGAGGCGAGGACCCTGGGGAGATGGGGAGGCGGGGACCCCGGGGAGGCGGGGACCCTGGGGAGGTGGGGAGGCGGGGACCCCGGGGAGGCGGGGAGACCGGGGAGGCGGGGACCCTGGGGAGGCGGGGACCCCGGGGAGGCGGGGACCCCGGGGAGGTGGGGAGACCGGGGAGGCGGGGACCCTGGGGAGGTGGGGAGGCGGGGACCCCGGGGAGGCGGGGAGACCGGGGAGGCGGGGACCCTGGGGAGGTGGGGAGGCGGGGACCCCGGGGAGGCGGAGACTCCGGGGAGACCGGGGAGGTGGGGAGGTGGGGAGGCGGGGACCCCGGGGGCGGCCCAGACCCCCGAGGACCCTGAGGGCAGAGCTGACCCCCGCGCCTCCTCAGGGACAGGCCACCATGGAGCGCGTGACCCTGCTGGCCGTCCTGCTGGCCGTGGGCCTGCCGCTGGGTGAGTCGGGCTGCGGGGCGGCGGGGCGGCCGTTGGAACGGGGCGGGACGCAGGGCGCCGCCGGGGAGCCTGGCGTGGAGCGGGGCGGGGCCGGGCGGGGCAGGGCCCAACGCGGCCCGCCGGGGAAGACCGGGAAGACGGGGAAGACGCGGGGCGGGGCGCGCGGCGGGGGCTGGACAGGACCCCCCACTCCCCCCCCACGCGCCCCGCTGCCCCCCACTCCCCCCCCGCCCCACGCGCCCCGCTGCTCCCCACTCACCCCCAACAACGCGCCCCGCTGCCCCCCACTCCCCCCACCCACACGCCCCGCTGCCCCCCACTCCCCCCCCCCGCCCCACGCGCCCCGCTGCTCCCCACTCACCCCCAACAACGCGTCCCGCTGCCCCCCACTCCCCCCAACAACGCGCCCCGCTGCCCACCACTCCCCCCCACGCGCCCCGCTGCCCCCCACTCACCCCCAACAACGCGCCCCGCTGCCCCCCACTCCCCCCTACGCGCCCCGCTGCTCCCCACTCACCCCCAACAACGCGCCCCACTGCCCCCCACTCCCCCCCACGCGCCCCGCTGCCCCCCACTCTCCCCCAACAACGCGCCCCACTGCCCCCCACTCCCCCCCACGCGCCCCGCTGCCCCCCACTCCCCCCCACGCGCCCCGCTGCCCCCCACTCTCCCCCAACAACGCGCCCCACTGCCCCCCACTCCCCCCCACGTGCCCCACTGACCCACACTCCCCCCACCCACGCACCCCACTGCCCCCCACTCCCCCCCACGCGCCCCGCTGCCCCCACCCACGCGCCCCACTGTCCCCCACTCCCCACGCGCCCCGCTGACCCACACTCCCCCCCACCCACGCACCCCACTGCCCCCTACTCCCCCCCACGCGCCCCGCTGCCCCCACCCACGCGCCCCACTGCCCCCCACTCCCCCCCACGCGCCCCGCTGACCCACACTCCCCCCCACCCACGCGCCCCACTGCCCCCCACTCCCCCCCACGCGCCCCGCTGACCCACACTCCCCCTCGCCCCCCTCGCCCCGCTGCCCCCCACTCCCCCTCGCCCCACGCGCCCCGCTGACCCCCACTCCCCCCACCCACGCGCTCCACTGCCCCCCACTCCCCCATCCACGCGCCCCGCTGACCCCCCACCCATGCGCCCCGCTGACCCCCCACTCCCCCCCACCCTCGGCCCCACGCGCCCCGCTGCCCCCCTTGTACCAATGCTTGGCTGCAGGCCGGGCCGTGGTGTGCCACGTGTGCGAGCTGGAGAATAGCTTCTCGTGCTTGAACCCACGGAACTGCACGGTCGGGGAAAGCAACTGCATGATTGTTGCCATGAGTGAGTGTGCAGGGGTGGGGGAGTGGGGGAGGGAGGAGAGGGGGAGGGGCAAGGGAGGGGGAGGAGGGAAGGGGGAAGAAGGGGGAGGGGGAGGGGGAGGTGTCTCGCGGCTGCCTGGTGGCTGTGAAGTGAGCTCTTCAGGAGCCAGGGGCGGCTAACACCTCGGTGGAGAAAAACAGATACAAAGTGGCCTTCGTGCAGATCTGAGGGTCACGGTTCCAAGCCAGCCCGGGCAAGAAAATCTCTGTGATTCTTAGTTCCAGTTAACCAGCGGGAAGCTGGCAGTGACGGTGTGGGTCAAGTGGTAAGGAGCCCCAGTCTTGAGCAGAAAGCTAAGGGAGGCTATGAGCCCCTCAAAAAAAGGAGTGGCCTTTGGGAGGAGTCCCGAAGGCTGGGCGAGCGCCTGGCGGCAGCCGGTCCCACCCCAGCCGCTCACAGGGCCAACTGGAGGCTCCCAGTGGAGCCAGCCAGCAGCAGGCTTCCGGTGGGTCTCACCTGTCTTCCCAGCTACAAAGGAGGCCTGGCGGGCAGCGTCTCCATCTCACACTGGCCCTGAGAACCACACAAAGTCCCTCTGGAAAATAGCTACTGACTTGAGTGGTAGAACACTTTCTAACAACCATAGATCCCGCTGTATCACTGCAAGCAGTGTCAAGATAGCTTTGACTAGAGATTTTTGAGGTTTGGATCCAGACTGAATGTTTGCCTTCATAAACTTGTAGCTCAAATGCTCTGTCCTCCCTAATTCCCAACAGAGGTTTTGGGTGTGGGAAGAGTGCCCCAAAAGGGAATCAGATGATCTGTACCATTCTCTGCACCACAGTCAGAGTCAGTCCCCAGTCACACCCTGGGCCTCTGTGCTCCAGGAAGTGTGTGGGGTGCAGAAGCAGAGGGCAGGGGCAGTTCACCCCACTGAACCTTAGAACTTCATTAAAAAAAATGACTCAGAACAGGGGAAGTGCTAGGACCAGGCCCACCTAGAGCTAAGCCCTGAGAGGCCAGCACGAAGCCCTGAGCGAGCCCAGAGCCCATCCCGACCCCGTGTGTTTGTGCTCATGGGCTTGAGCCAGGCCTGTGTTGAAGAAGATGGAAGTGCATGGCACTTTTGTGTTGAGACTCACATCCGGGGTCTGAGGTCAGCCAGGACCGGGGCACCTGGCGGTCACACTGCAACGCCCATACCAGCTTTTGTGCTGAGACTCACATCCGGGGTCTGAGGTCAGCCAGGACCGGGGCACCTGGCGGTCACACTGCAACGCCCATACCAGCTCTGCCCCTTCCACCCGCTCTGCCCGCAGGGGTGGCTGGGAATGCAGAGCCTGCTCCTCCCATGCCTGGTAGTGGCTCTGCTTTTGGCCCCACCCCACTCCACCCTAGTGGTCAGCTGGCAGGACCCTGGAGTGCAGGCTTGGCTACAGATAAAAAGGCAGTCGGGGAGGGGGCAGCGTGCCTGAGCTTTGGGCTCCCATGGTTTTCTTCTTGCTTTCCTATTAGAAATTTTCCCACGTTTCTACATCGTTTCAAAGCAGTGTGTCTCTGCTTGTCCGGTAATGGAGCTCGATCTCATCTTGACGACAGCTCAAGCAGGAAGAGCTATGTATAAGGTTTATACCATTGACCACCCCATGCCCTTTCTGTATATCCGGTGCTGCACTGAGGACCTTTGCAATGAGGACGGGCCAGCTGCTAGCATAGTAGCCACCTACCGGGAGCAGACTGGGGGAGCCAGCCAGGAGGGGCACCACCATCCCTGGCTCCCCACTCTCTGGGGGCTGCACGCCGCCTCTGTCTTTGCTGACCTGGTTTGATGGAAGCCACAGAAAGGCTGCTGCGGCACCTTACCCGTGAACTCCCTGGCACCTGCTGATTAAATTTGTTTCCAAGGGTTACCTCTGGGTCTGGCTGCAAAGGCTTTTGGAGGCAGGGAGGGAGGGGGCCATGTGGCAGTCAAGTCCCCCAGATCCTCAGCTTGTTCAGAGCAAGTCTCATTCCTGGCTGCAGTCTCTGAAATCAGGCCTTCCCCAGGACATCTTTGCCTCTCCACCCACCCATGAAAATGTGCTGGGTGCTTTTCGCTAGGGGAGGGCCTGATGTCCGTGAGCAGGGTGGCTGAGCAGGGGTCTCATGCCTCAGGCTGGATAGATCATCTATATTTAAAAACTTGAGTTCATCCATAGATCTGGAACTTGAGAAGTCTGGGACCAAGGGACCGCCAAGTCAGAGTCAGGTGAGGGCGGGGCCTCAGAATGGCCATCCTGCCTGCCGGCGTGGCTGGCCCAGGCTCTTCAGGAAGGCCAACATCTCCCAAAGGTGAGTGCAAAGTAACTGGGTTGTGAAGCTGGGCCCCACTCATGCTTCAAAGCACTCACTGAAGACCGGACGTGTCCCCGAACTCGTCAGCTCTCTCCCAGGCCGGCTCTCACTCTCACAGGTCACCTGCTGCTGGGGGTGGCCCTGTGGGAGGGGTGGCCCTGTGGGAGGGCTCACCACAGCTCCTGACACATTGCACTTGGGCGTCCAGCTCCCAAGCCATGAGAAATAGCTGTGTGCTGGGTAAGCCGGCTGATCTGGTGGATTGTGATGGGAGCCCAAAAAGGACATGGAACACAGGATGACCACATAGTGTGGTATTAATGTGCAAGTTGGGGAGCTTAAGGACAGAAAATTCTCGAAACAAATGGCCTAAAAGGTAGGCGGGGCACAGTGAGAAGCGTGCTTGTTTTTGGAGATTCTCCCCATCCCCCGCAGTCCCACTGTTTCTGCTAATGTGGATGAATCTGCTGAATGGGCCGATGGGTTGCAGGAAGAAGGTTCTGGGGCTTGACTCTCCTGGCTAGATCTTGTCCCCAGCGCCCTCTCCACACTTCTCTCTGCTTCCGGGCTACCATGAGGGAAGCAGCCTCTTTCTCGACCAGGGACTCCTAGCCACCCCAGGCAGCACACCCCAGCCTCTGGCCACAGCGCCAGCCGGGGGTTGGCAGGTCTGAGACGGAGCTAGAGTAAACCTCCACTCCCTTAAGTGGTGTGTCACAGTGACAAAAAAAAAAAAAACCACAAAAATCTAGCGTATGAGACCCCAGGGGGCTAATGCATGGGTGAAGCACAGGGGGACAGCTGGGAGTCTGGTCCCACCCCACTCAGGTACCACCGCAGATCCACCTACCCCTCTGTGTTTGGCCCAGGTAACACTCTGAAAGCCATGCTTCTGTGGTGCCAGCAGGTGGTGCCAAACGGAGCCTGGGTACTGGGGACCAGGACCTGTCCCCCAGGGTAACTGACTCTACAGGCTTCCCCAGGCAGTGACCACACCCCCAGCACATGCTCCTGGCCCACCTCTAGCATCCCTGGCTAGCTAGATGGCCCACGGGTTGGCCAGAGCTGCGGAGGAGGACATGCAGAGCTGTCCCCAGTGCCCCCAAAGGCTGCTAGGAGCTGGAAAGGAGGAAGCCTGGACGCCCATGCGTACCCAGTGACCTCTTTGCTTCTGTAAAATACCAGGTGTTCGACAGGCAGAGCACCGATGTTCCTGGCTCCAGCTGGCCACACTTGCTGGAACTGGTAGAGCTGGCCAGCCCAGGAACCAGAAAGCACTGTGTCCTCCTCTCCTGCTCTCTCTCCATGGAGGGGGCGGCCAAGACATGCCTGAGCAGGCAGCTGCCAGGGCAACCACCTGGGCATTGGATGAGCTGGAACCATAGTTACCCCAGGACTGGCTATGCCAGCTGCCAGCCACCCCTGCCATTACAAAGCTGGGAAGAGGCAGGCAGGGCAGGCCCTGTGTGAGAAGAAAGATGGGGGAAGGAGAGCAAGTTGCCCCGGGGTCAGACATGCCCAGGGCATCCTGGACCCTCTGCTCAGCACCCATGGCCACTGAACCCACAGCTGAGGAGAGGCCCTTGGAGGTCCTGAGTCCTCTGTCTCTCCTAAGTCCTATTTGAAGAGTCTCTGTGGTCTAGGCCAGGGCCTGTGTGATCAGAGTCAGGCCCGGGGTAGGCCCGCCTCTAGGTTCAAGCTTTATCTAGAAGTTGGGGATCCACTATAGAATCATAAACGACAGCAGGAGTTGTGGCCTTCGCTCCATTGTACCAGCATCTTATCCCTGTAGACAACCATTTCTGAGTCTTCTGCTTGCTGCTGGGGAGATAGAGTGCTGAGGGCAGGGCAAGCCACCGCCATGGCGTCGCTGGCAGCTGGGTTGGCAGCTCTCGCCAGGCCCAGCTATCTGGCCATGACAATGGGTTCTCCCCAGCATTCACCACACCTGCATGGCTTGTCCTCTGGATGTAGAGCTCGCCTCACCTCCTGCAATGCCCTCACTCCCCATCCCCCTGTTGTCCTTCCTGGACCCACAGCATTAAGATGAGCTGCAACTGAATGCCAGCCACCCAGAGCTCTGCCCCCTCCACAGAGCCAACAAGGAATTCTAGGTACAGAAGTTTGTGTTTCCTCCTCCCCGATTGCGTTCTTCAAGTCGTTATGGGCTCGTGGACACTCCATGGGTACCCAGTCATAACTCAGGAAGTGCTCAGGCCGCCCAACCGTGACCACCGGAAAGCTTTCAGCTGCCCGTATATAATGCTTGAACAAACCCTATCTTTTTTTTTTTTTTTTGTCCATCGTGGGACTTGAACTTTCAGCTCAAGGCTACTGCCCTACCCCTTGAGCCACAGCCCCACTTCTGATTTTCTGGTGGTTACTTGGAGATCAGAGTCTCACGGACTTTAGTGCCTGGGCTGGCTTTGAACCTTGATCCTCAGATCTCAGCCTCCTGAGTAGCTAGGATTACAGGTGTGAGCCACCTCGCCTGGCCAAACACTGTTTTTAAAAATCATTTAATTTGTTTTTAGTGTAGAGGATCAAACCCAGGGACAAGAACATATAAATGCCCTATCGCTGAGCTGCACCCCAAGCCCTTCCTTTTTCAAGACAGTGTCTCTCTGTGTAGGCCATGAACTTGACCTGAGCCACCTCCACCTCCTGAGTGCTGAGATTACAGGTGTGTACCACCGCACCCATCATTTACCCTTTTCCTAATTGTTGGTCCCCCTGGAGGCTCTACAACCTGTCTGATGTCTGATAAACACCGTGGGGCCCACGCACACAGGAATGTCATCCCGTCACAGAGCAGAAGGAGGTGCCGCCTCACGCTGCAGCATGGCGTGCTTCAGCAGAGGCCTAGCAACAGGGGCCTCCACCCCCACGGAATGGCCAGCACAGGCAGACAGAGAGTGGCTTGTGTTTCCAGGGCTGGGTGGATGAGAAGCAGGAAGTGACCGCTGCGTCTACCTCTTGAGGATTCTCCCATGTTCCCTCTGGGTGGCCAAGTGCAGGCCTTAGACGCTTGCTATTGTGCTAACCCTAGCTCTGGTGTCCTCTGTGGAGTTCATGACACTGGGGCCCACAGCCCAGGCATTGTCCCGTCGGTGCCTGCTTACCCCCCAAGGTCCAGACTCTGTTTCTCTGTGAGGAATGAGCAAGGAGGCGGTGTGGACTGAGCAGCCAGGGTCTTGCACTAGCCTACAGAATACCTACTTTCTCCTCAGCGGCTGCCTGCAGCAGGGAGGGGCCCTGCGGATACAGGCGCGCTGGGAGGTCTCAGCATGGCACAGGGTCCAGCGTGGGTCAGGAGGGGGCACTGAGCTCTGGTTGATAGGGTACAGCTGGCCCTTGGTATCCATGGATCCAGCTAATTTATTTTTTTCAGGCCCTGGGGCTTGAACTCAGGGCCTACGCATTGTCCTGGAGGGCATATTATCATTATTGTTATGATTATTAATGCAAGGCTAGCACTCTATCACTCGATCCATAGTGGCACTTCTGGATTTTGGGTGGTTCACTGGAGATAAGAATCTCATGAACTTTCCTGCCCAGGCTGGTTTTGAACTAGGATCCTCAGATCTCAGCTGCCTCAGTAGCCAGGATTATAGATGTGAGGCACTGGCACCTGGCAAACCCAGCGAGCCTTGAACCAAAAACACCAGGGGTAGGGGTGTCTTTACTGACCATGCGCAGATTCTTTCCTTGTCACTGTTTCCCAGAAGGCACAGTGGTAATACAGTTTTCACCACCTCTGCACTCCATCAGGAATTCTAAGTCACCGGGTAGAAGGCACAGGGTCATGTGGAAGGGAGTCCAACCTCCCAGAGCTGGATGTGGACCCCTGGACAAGTACACAAGCCCTTCTCCAAGCTCCAGTACAATGCTGGCCCTGCCCTGCCCCCAGCACCGGAGGAGAGAGCAGGGGGTTGGCACAGGCCTCTGGCTCTTCAAGGGTCTTGGAGTCTTAAGGGTCCTTCTTGGCCCTGGGTTTGAGCTCTCTGGGCTGGCCATCCAGACAGCTGTTCCAAGCAGCAGGCCTCCTCTATTCCTGCTTCTTTCCCTTGTCTGCCGGTACCTTCCAGAGGCCCAGCCCTTCTCCAGCAGGCACTCTTCAGAGTGGAGGCGAATGCTGGGCTAGAGAGGCCACATTTTCACTATGGCCTAGCCCAGAGAGTTGGGCTGTAACTGGCACACAGCCGCTTGTACCCGAGTAAGATCCAGGAACCTTATTAGCTTAATGAGAGGAGACCACAGCCAGGCTGCTACCGTCAGCGCCACCCTGGTGGCCTCGGCCTTGGGAGACTGTCTTCTCCTCAGGGAGCCCAAGAAGCTTCACACAGAAATGGCCTTTGAGATTGATTGGGTTTAGCATTTCCTAATTCCAAGTTGCAGAGGAATAAACAAAACCACCCTCTCAGGTCCCCAAGATTGTGAACCCTTATCACACCCAGGGAATCCAGCTGCCAGTGTGGGGGGCTTTGGCCCCATCAAGGCCCGGTGTGCCCTCTGTCATGTTGGTGCATCCCTTACTTGCAAGATTAGGCTCCTGTTCCCAAAGATGGCCGCTAGGGCCGGGACCATGGCCTGGCGGTAGAGCACTTGCCTCGCAGGCACCAAGACCTGGGTTCCATTCCTCGGTACTACATACACAGAAGAAAAGCTGGCTCAAGTGGCAGAGCTCTAGCCTTGAGTAAAAGTGTTGAAGGACAGTGCCCAGGCCCTGAGTGTGAGCCCCAGGACGGACAGAAACAAGGCGGGCGCTGGCACCTTCTCCAGGAATCGGCCCTGGTCACTGGGAGAGTCACTGTCGCCAGACTGTGGTTGTTTCTGTTAAGAGTCCTAGCACGTGCCACGAGCATGTGCCACGTCGTCCTTCCCTACCCCTTCCCCTAGTACACATTGGCACCCCCAGCCTGGGGCTGCCAGGGTCACTTCCTCTGGAAGGGCAACCAGGCCAGCTCTCCGTCCCCTCCCATGGCCTCCTCCTCACCTGTGTTCCTCTTTTCCTCTCACACAGAGCCCCACGGCTGGCTGGCGACATGAGCACAGGAAGGAGGACGGGGGAGAAGCAGGAGGGACATATGAAGATGAAGCCACTCCAGGCGCAATGGCAGGCAGTGCGGGACCCTCCGCCATCCCCTGGCAGCAGTATCATCTATCCTGAGGCTGCTGCTTGGGGCCCACTGGTAGGAGATGCCAGCTCTGGGGCTCCTTCCTGTCCCTCTGGAGCTGTGCCCAGGACCCATGAGCCGCCTGCCAGTGCCATTCTTGACAGCCTTGATTGGCTAAACCGACCAGCCTAGCCCAGGAAGGGCTCCCAGGCCTGGGCTGAGGGCCGAGGCCCCTGGGAAGGTCTGACCCCTGCTCCCAGCCAAGCCTCAGCAGTGCTCTCTGGTCCTGAGGGGACTGTCTAGGACACACACATCCTTGTGTCTGGGAAACGCCAGGCTTTCCCAGTGGGCACGGGCCACCAGTGACACAGGCTCCTTGCTCGAGGCAGGTGCTCAGAACCAGGCCCCCTTGGCCCTGGGCTGGAGCTCCTGACGCCGTGGGCCCCGCCTTGACATTTTGGCTATACAATATTTCCCAAACCGTAATGGCTCTAGAAGAATCTAGGAAGCAAAGTGATGCGCTTGCTGATGACACTTCCAGCAAAGCCTCCTCCTGCTCTGGCACTTGATGGGACCTCAGTCTCCAGACTCCCGGCCTTGGTGACAGGAGCTGAGAAAGTCACCCAGTCCTTCCCAGACCCAATCCTTTCTCCCCCTCCCCTGCCCCCCCACATCCAGCTTTGCCTCCCACCCTCTACTCCACCTAAGAGCAGGGACACCCCGAGACCCAGCACACCTGAAAGGTAGCAGGGGAGAGGGCCTCGGGCCCTAGTCTCCAGGAGTGCTCTGGGGAAGCTCCGTGTGGGACCCTCTGGGCACAGGCAGGGCAGGGTGCTGGAGACAGAGGACTTCCTAGGATGGGAGCTTCTAGACCAAGGCTAGGCCTGTGTGAAGGTCTGGGGTGGAGGGGGTGGCCCCCTCTGGAGGCTGGCAAAGCTGAAGCCCACCTAGAAGGGAGGGGAGAAAAGGGAAGGGAGGGGTGTGGCAATGGAAGAAGGCTAGAAGAGACCAGAGCACAGGATAGATACCAGAAACTATGGTATCTGCTTCCCCGCCCCCACTTCAGCCTCGGAGACCACGGCAAGACCTCAAGGCCAGTGCCCAGGAGAGGGCATTGCCCCGAAAGTGCCCTGGTCATTCCCTTGTCTCCCTGCTGGTGGTAGGCCAGAAAACAGGAATTAGGCACAGCCAGGCTGCCTTGTTTTCCACTCTGCTGTGGCCCAGATTTCTGGCCTCCACAGCAGCGAAGGAGCCCTTAGGAATGCAGAGCGTGGGCCTCGAGCATCTCCAGTTCCCGGTGACTGTACATCCACAAAGGAGACAAAGGAGCTCTGGTCCAAAGCCAGGTTTCATCCCAAAGTGCCTCAGTTTCCCTATTAAAATGTGTCTGGTGGCCGGGAGTTTGGCCTAGTGGTTAAAGTGCTTGCCTAGCATGCATGAAGACCCGGGTTCGATTCCTCGGTACCACATACATAGAAAAAAAGCCGGAAGTGGTGCTGAGGCTCAAGTGGTAGAGCTCTAGCCTTGAGAAAGTCCAAGGACAGTGCTCAGGCCCTGGGCTCAAGCCCAGGACTGGCAAAAAAAAAATAAAAAAATTAAAAAATAAAATGTGTCTGGTGCCTCTCTGCCTGGCTGGCATCCGAAGATGGCAGAGAGTCAGGCTGGGTACTTACTGAGCTTCCCCAGAATCCCCAGGACAGGACCGCCTGCCATCTCCCCAGCTCAGCCGGGCCTCTAGTTACCTGCTGCAGTGGGGAGTCCATTGGCTCAGGACCACGGAGGTGATGGAGGGAGCCTGGGGGCATGAGTCAGGCCAGCCCTGCCAGCCCAAGCTTCTCTTCAAGCCAAATTACCAGGTTTGGCCCTGGCCCCTCGCTGGCCTTATAAAGGAGCCCTTGAGCCGGTGGCTTCCAGTTGCTGGTGGATAGGCAAGATGAGGCCTCTCCTGGTGCTGCTGCTCCTGGCTGCCGTGTGTGCTACCCTGGGTAAGGCTGCTGGCTCTGGGCAGGGGGTGAGGGGGCCTGGGTCAGGCGGGGCATGCGCGGCCGAGGAGCGGGGTGCCGCCTGGAACGCTGGCCTGAGTGTGAGGGCAGGCATGCAGGCCACGCCGTGCCCAGCCAGGCACGAGACCCTTTCCCTTTGGGCACAGGGTCTGGCATCTTTCTGCCTCATAAGGAGGTAAAAACCCAGGCCAGAGGGGAGGCACAGAGTCCCTGGCTGCACCCTGGTACAACCCACTGACCCTTGGCTGTTGAGGACTGGAGGGGGGAGTTGGTTCTGGGACATTGGTTTAGGACGCTTGGGGCTTAAAACGAAGGCTCCAGCAAGGCAGAGCACCTGGGCTGGCCCAGCCCAGCCTGCTCGGCCCTGACCCTGGTGACCTGGTTTGGGGACAGGAATGAGGCGGGGGTGGGAGGGTGATTATCAGCTGGATAATTATCATCTCGATGGTAATTAACCCCTATCAGCTTCCCTTGGGCGTGGGGTGGGGGTGGGAAGAGGAAGAGGAAGAGGAGGCCTTGGGGAGCAGTCCAGCCGGAGGAGGGGCCACGGAGGGAGGCTGGCCACACAGATAGAGGGTCATTAGCTAAGAGCCAGAGGCTGGCCCCAAGGGACAAGGAAGAGGTCAAAGTCAGGCTGGGGTCAGCACAGGAAACTTGAAGGGAAAGGGACTGGGAAGCCCCGGGCCAGGGCACCGCTCAGGTCACCCGGCCCTGGGCTTGGGGAGAAGGGCCAGGGGGAGAAGGGTTGTAAGGATTTCGTCAAAGGCTGAGCCTGGCCAGCAGGGACACTTTTGTCCTTAGAACTCAGCTTTCCTGGGGAGCTGGCTATACAACACTCATTCTTGACTGCCGAGGAGATGTCACTGCTGGGTGCAGGGGGCCAAGGGGACCCTCACGACAGCAGTGAAACCAAAGTGTGGAGACTGCTGGGCAGGCTCCCCTCGCCCTACCAGCGCTGGCACTCATGACAGGCGGGGGACTTTCCACAGGGAGGCCTCTTCATCTCGGGATTCCGGAGCTCCAACCTAGGAGAGGGGCTCTCAGCCCACACAGGGGTCTGGTGAGGGTCTGAGGACCCAGGCTTGGGCATGGGCCCAGCAGCCTGGCATTGCTGACTTGTGTGGAGCTGCACCTCCACCGCCCAGGGAGGAGCTCCAGCCTTCCCGTCAGAAGGGGGCAGAGCACACACACTTGAGGGGCTTTCCCAGCTCTCTGTGGGTGGGGGGGCTGGACCAGGGCTCAGGCAGACAGGGCAGCCCCCAGTGTGGCCTGGGCCCCGCGCCCTGGTCAGGCATGCTAGCTGGCGCTGGCTTCCCAGAGGCTGTCCTAGGTCTGGAATCTCTGGCAGCCCTCCGTCCACCGAGGCAGGAGAGGAGAGGAGCCATGTGCCTTATACACAAGTCTTCATCTCCTGAGGACGCCCCAGCATCTTAACTCCCACCTCAAGTGGGAGGGCTCTGGCCCAGACCCAGAGGGGACAAGGCTGGTGAGAAGTAGAACCCATACCACCTCAAAGGCAATGCTTGCAGTCGGCATCTGCTTCCCCATCCCTCTACCCCCCAACCACACACCCCTCCTTTCATCCAGTCACCCAGACCTCACCCACCCATGCTCCCACTCACCCACCGCGGACCCACCCACCTGTTCACCCATCCATCCACTCACCATGAATCCACCCACCCACTCACAATCTAGCCTTCCCTGGCTTTGCTGATGGGGCTTTGGCATGTTCTTTTTGTCCCTAGTCTCCTCTCGGGAGGCAGCTGAAAGCAAGAAGGCAGATGGGCGCATGAATTCATAGGTGTTAGAAAAGCTGTGAGGAACAGGGCCGTGGGCCCAGCCTGGGGCCACCTACCTACACGTCACTCCATCCCTGCCTCCTGCCGGAGCCCAACTTGAAGAGCCCGGGGGCAGGGGTCCAGGGAGAGCGGCAGAACCACCATGTCGAAGTCCCTAGCTGCTCAGGGTGACAGGGATACTCCTGGAGTAGAGAGGGTGACACTGAGCAGGTCACTCGGTGGGCAGCCAGGCCCTTGGCCCCAGCCCTAGCCCGGACTGATGGCCTGTACTTCCCCCCAGCCCGGGCCCTGCACTGCCACGTGTGCTGCGGGCACGAGAACTGCGAGTCTCTAGTGGAGTGTGCCCTGACGGACAAGTTCTGTGTGATCACTCGGGCCAGTGAGTACTCGGGCCTCTGCCCCGTCCTGCCCTGCCAGCACCCAGCACCGCTCTCCCACCCTGCCTCCTGCCCCTGCTCACTCTCCACGCCCAGTCAGGAGCCCTCAGTGCCTCTACCCCACCCCAGCCCACCCCAGATCCCAGGGACACCACTGCCCTCTGGTTCACAGACTGGTGGAGCTGATGTACGAGCCTGGCTCCTTGATGCTCTCCAGCCTCCTGTCTCCAGTCAGCTAGTCTTGACCTCTGCCCGAGTGCCCTCTCCCTGAGCCTAGACCTTTGCCCTCCCCAGTCCTAGCAGACCGAGCTCCCGAGAAGGCTCCCTGGCCACGCCCTCCTGGCTGAGCCCCCCCCCACCACCTCTCCTGCGGGGCGGCAGGCGGGAGGACCGGCGGGCCATCCCCCGGGCCTGCGCCTGCGTTTCTTACTAACCCCCCCGTGGCAATTCAGCCGCCTAACTTAGACTTAAGCCACCTCTGTTTTCCAGAAAGGGGGTACTCCTCTGGAACCCCCCAAACACACAAGGCCCAGATGGTGGCCAGACCTGGAGTCCCACCCAGAAGGAGGGAAAAGCAGGCCTCCCTCCCTAACCCCAGGAGCCTACCCTCCCACACTGGGCTCACCCAGATGCCGGGGGTCCGAGGCCCAGAAGCTGCTCCTAGCCAGGTCTGTGGGCAAGGGCAGGGCCACCGGCCCACCCAGCCAGGGAGCAGGGAGAAAGGCACAGCATCTGCACTTCTAGCTGCCTCCATCCTTGCTCCAGACACCCGTTCATGAACCCACTCACCCACTGATCCTTCCACCCACCCACCAGCCACAGCCAAGCCAGGCCCAACCCACACTCTTCTTTCCAGTGGCCCCCCTTGCTGGCCAAACCACGGGACAGTGCCAGGTGCCCTGAGGGCCCATGGTGCCAGCCCTGGGTGAGGGCATCTCCCAAGCTCCCCAGGGCTTCTGTCCCATCCTTGCTCTCTTCCCGTTTTCCCCTTGCTGAACATGCTTCTGTCTGCCTGTCCATCCATCTCCCTGAGTTCCCCTGCTGGATGCTTCCCTCCTCCAGTGGTCCTCAGAGGTCACAGCTGAGCCTGACTGGATGCCAGTGGGGGTGACAGGGCCAGGGGGAGGGCAGATGGGTGACAAGGATGCCCTCTCCGGAGCTGCACAGGGCTGGATGAGGGCCTCTGTGAGAGTCCTGGGGGTGGACAGAGGCCATCTGTCCCTGCCTCTTGCCCGTAAGGTGGCCTTCGCAGGTCTAGGCTCCCCACTTTCCTGCCTTCTGAGGCAGGGAAGGAAATGGGGGCACAAGGATGTCGGTGCTCTGCCATTGGCTCCTTCAGTTCTGGGCTCTGCCCTGGGCAGGAGCCTCTTTGATCTGGCCGGGTGCAGCCCTCTCCCCTGGGCCTTCGCAAGATGGGGGAAGGACCGTTTCGATTTGGTACTCAGTTCTGCCTTGACAACATTGCAGTTCTGACGAATGCATGCCACTGTCCTCGGGCACCGGCACTCTTAGCCCCATAGGTAGGCCAAGGTGCCACAAGAGGCACCTAGCTAGGGTCAGGGTCCTGGTTGCCTGAACACGAGGCAGGCAGCTCCTGGGCCTCAGCCCCAGCACCGATTCCTCTCATCTCAACAGCCCTGCCAACCCCTCCAACCCCTTCCCCACCGTACAGGCTGAGCCAGTCTCCCACACAGAGGCCCCCCCCCCCTGCCCAGGCCCTGGCAAGTCCTGCCTGTCTCCCTCACCAGAAGGCTGAGTGCAGGCTGTGCTGTCCTCCTCAGACTCCCCCATCCAGGAAGTGTAGGCCAGGCCCCACCCTCTGCTCCCAGAAGCCTAGAGAAGAGCTGAGGAGGGAGGGAAGGGTCCCCCCAGACCTTCTAGACAGGAAAAGGAGAAGGGAGCGAGACCCCTTCCCATGAGCACAGGAGGGACCACCATGCCACTCCCAGACTCCTGATGCCATAAGGGAGCTGGTGGGAGGGGAGGCAATGCTCTCTGGAGCCTCCTGCCCTTGCAGGCACTGAGGTCCCAGGACACACCCCCAAAAGTTGTAGGCTGTGCCAGCAGTCGGAAGACCTCCCCCAGGGCACCTCACGATGCCAGACCCTTTTCCTGTCTCCACAGCCAACTCTGGTGGCATCCTGGTCATGAAGGCCTGCTCCCCCAACTGCCCCAACAGCACGGTGTCCTCCGATGGCCGCACCCTCTCCGTCTCCTGCTGCCAGGGCAGTCAGTGTAACCGAAATGCAGCCTCCAGCCTGACGGGCAGCCTCGGGGCCCTGTGGGCCAGCGCCTCTGCCAGCCTGCTGTGGGCACTGCTGCGGGCTGCCTGGTGAGGGTCTGGCCAGGCATGGCTGGCCCTGCTGACAAGGGTCTGTCTGCAGCCTGAGCACCACTCCACACCCAGTCCCCAGTGCCACACTCACTTCCCTGCTTCTTCAGGGGCACACCCAGTCCCCCACCCCCAAACCCTCTACAGAGACACGAGGGACCCCACACAGCTCATAAGCTGCTCCCCCAGGGTGGCTCCGCCCCAGGACAGCTCCTTCCCCATCCCCCAGGGCAGCTTCTTCCTGCCTGAGAGAACCACCAGCAGGGGTGTGGCGAGATCCTTACTTCCACTGGGGCTCATGTCCATCAGGGGGAGAAGAAAGAGAGCCTGGTCCACCTGCAGCACTACAGGGGGTGGAGCCCAGGGATTTGGGGCTTGGGTCCTGTCGTCCAGCCTTGCCTGGCAGGACCTGTGCCATAGCCAGCAGGCCCCTGAGAGCACGGAGGGCAGAGGGCATTACTGTAAGGCTTGCGCCATCTGCACTTTCCAGCCACCTCTGTTCTTGCTCCAGCCGCCATTCATGAGCCTACTCACCCACTAATCCTCCAGACCACCCATCACCACCCACCCACCGGGTCCCTCCTGGAGATCGCTGGCTCCGGCCGGCCCAGGTCTGCCCACCAGCATGGCTGGCCTAGAGATCCCTGCCAGCGATGGGCTAAGGAAATGCAGGCCTTCAAGCAGGCCCCGGCTGCCCACCACGAGAGGGTGACGCAGAACGGCCCGGCTAGGAACTGGGGCCCCACTCGTGGCTCCGGGGAGCTGTCCTACCTCCCTGCAGCACCTTTCCCAGCCCTGCCCAGCTGTTCTGGAAGAATAATAAAGCTGAAAAATGCTCCGCCCATTCTGTACAATCTGTTCTAGCCCTCGGTCAAGCTTGCTTTCAGAGGTGGGCAGGGCCTCCAGCCTGAGTGGTTGAGGTGTGGGATGGGTGTGTCAGGTGTGGGATGGGTGTGTCAGGTGTGGGGTGGGTGTGTCAGGTGTGGAGTGGGTGTCTCAGGTGTGGGGTAGGTGTCTCAGGTGTGGGATGGTGTCTCAGGTGTGGGATGGGTGTCTCAGGTGTGGGATGGGTGTCTCAGGTGTGGGATGGGTATGTCAGGTGTGGGATGGGTGTCTCAGGTGTGGGATGGGTATGTCAGGTGTGGGATGGGTGTCTCAGGTGTGGGATGGGTGTCTCAGGTGTGGGATGGGTGTCTCAGGTGTGGGATGGGTGTCTCAGGTGTGGGATGGGTATGTCAGGTGTGGGATGGGTGTCTCAGGTGTGGGATGGGTGTCTCAGGTGTGGGATGGGTGTCTCAGGTGTGGGATGGGTGTCTCAGGTGTGGGGTGGGTGTCTCAGGTGTGGGATGGGTATGTCAGGTGTGGGATGGGTGTCTCAGGTGTGGGATGGGTATCTCAGGTGTGGGATGGGTGTCTCAGGTGTGGGATGGGTATGTCAGGTGTGGGATGGGTGTCTCAGGTGTGGGATGGGTGTCTCAGGTGTGGGATGGGTGTCTCAGGTGTGGGATGGGTGTCTCAGGTGTGGGGTGGGTGTCTCAGGTGTGGGGATGGCTGCTCAGGTGTGGGGATGGGTGGCTCAGGCATGGGGGTATCTGGGCTCAGAGGTGGGGTGATGTACTTGTCTTGTGCCTGAGCTTGCTGTGTCTGTGCTGAGTCCCCTTGGCATGTTGACCCTAAGGTGGGGGCGTCCTTATGTCCATTCCAGAGAACGCTTGCACTTTGCTATCCCCCTTGTGCAGTGCTCCCAGACCCATGGCCCACAGCCCTGGTCAGACACTTGACCCTTTGCCTCTCTGGACAGGCACCAGGACTGAGGCTGCCCACATCCCCAGTGACTCAGCTTGGGGGCCAGGCCAGAGTCCCCCAACTCTGGAGAGCTCTACTCTCCGACCTCTGCCCAGGATTCTCGAATTGGCAGGCCTGAGGCCCTTCCTCAGGAGACCATCAGGTCATGGGTTTTCCTGCCAGGCCCCTGCGTTCTCCCTGCCCTGTGCATTCTCCTAGTCTGTCCCAAATCCTTCTCTTCTGCCCTTTGGGAGCTCAGAATCGTTTCCCTGCCCCTGCCTCCTTATCCCTCACCTCTCTGCCCACAGCCTGGGTGTTTGCCTCCACGGTGGGGAGGTGGGATCAGGAGCACAGCCCCTCCCACGCCCTTCCCTCCGCCTCTGCAGGTGATGACCTGCTAGCCTCAAAACCTGAGGGCCCCCATCACCCCAGCTGCCTCCTCACTTGCCCCCGGAGGCAGGCCTCCACCAGAGCCCTCCACCCTACACATCCCAGCACACACCCAGATCCCCGCTCATACCCAGGCTTACAAAGTCACTGTCCTCCAGTGCCCAGACTCCAGTCACCTTCCTTGCATGGTCCAGAGGGCCTTGTCCTGCCTGAAGCTCTGAGTGCGGTCCGCTGGGAGGGCTCCGGCCCACTCCACCTGAGCTGTAGAGGGCCAGAGAAGAACCTGCAGCAGCCTCGCTGAGTGCTGAGCACGTGCAGACAGCCCCAGGAAGCACTGGGCTGGAGGCACTGCCCCAGAGGTCACCACTGCCGGGGTCCTGCAAGGGATGGGGAGGTGAGGGGCATGGTGGGGTCATATTTAGTAAGCCTGATCCGAGGGGCCAGCTCCCCCTACTGCAGGGCCCCTGATCCGAGGGGCCAGCTCCCCCTACTGCAGGGCCCCTGATCCGAGGGGCCAGCTCCCCCTACTGCAGGGCCCCTGATCCGAGGGGCCAGCTCCCCCTACTGCAGGCCCCCTGATCCGAGGGGCCAGCTCCCCCTACTGCAGGCCCCCTGATCCGAGGGGCCAGCTCCCGTCCTGCAGGCCCCCTGATCCGAGGGGCCAGCTCCCCCTACTGCAGGCCCCCTGATCCGAGGGGCCAGCTCCCGTCCTGCAGGGCCCCTGATCCGAGGGGCCAGCTCCCGTCCTGCAGGGCCCCTGATCCGAGGGGCCAGCTCCCGTCCTGCAGGGCCCCTGATCCGAGGAGCCCACATTAGAGACACAGAGTTTCCTTCTTCAGAAGCCAGGCCGATTGGGGAGCTCTGCACTCTCACCTCTGAGGAGGAAGCAGGCACAGGCATTTTCCAGACCCCCACCAGCTCTGGCCTCTGAGGAAGCAGATAGTAAAGGGCTTGGGGGGCTCTCTGCACCAGGGCTGCCTGTAGCCTGCGGTCAGGGCGCAGAGAAGGTCCCTGTGCAAGGCTTCCTGCAGTGTGTGGTTGGTTAGCGCCAACCACACATTTGGTTCCTGAGCAGAAGATAGGCGACTGACTGCCAGCAGAACAGCACACCCGTGTGGCCGCAGGCGGGAACAGGACACAAGGCGGGGTGTGGCTGAGTCCCCACTCCTGGGAAGGCACCAAGATGTCTACTCAGTGTGGGCAGAGCACAGGCAAGGACTCCAGGCCACGGGAGGCCCACGCGGTGGCACAGAGTGGGCGTGGACACTGAACAGTGGGAGGTGGATAGTGGTAGGAGGCATTGCCAGCTCAAGCAGCGCTTCCAGGAAGGACAAGGAGACTGGATTAGACCCTGAGACTCTGGGTCAGAAGGGAGGCCATCCATCTAGAGCTGTGTGACCAGCCAGGGGACACAGCTCCTCTGTCTGGGCACCCTGCGGAAGGCAGATGCCTACAGACACCTCCCCCCTTCCAGAAGACCTTGGGAAGGTGGTGTACTGGCCTGCTGAGCCAGTGCTCCCTCCTCTGGGAGGCCCAGATCATCAAAGGGGAAAGTAAAGACCTGGAGCCCCTGGAGCCAACTCATGCCCGGGACAGGTGCCCCTTCCCTGGGGTTGTGGGGGGAGGAACTCAACCATATGCCAGAGTAGCCAAGACTCGCCCAAAGGACTATAAACAAGGGACCCTCGCCAGGTGCTGGTAATGCTAGCTACTCAGGAGGCTGAGCTCTGAGGATCATGGTTCAAAGCCAGCCCAGGCATGGAAGTCTTATCTCTAATAAACTATTCAGAAAAGGCTAGAAGTGTGGCTCACGTGGTAGAGCACTAACCTTGAGCAAAGGAAGCTCAGGGACAGTGCCCAGTTCAAGCCCTAAGACCAATACAGAGAAGGGGGATCCTGTGGGGCTACAATGGGGCTACTGCTTTGGGGGCATTCTTCAGCTGTGGGACGCAGGAGGGTCAGAGCTCAGATGAATGGCAGCCCTCCTAGGCTGGGGGTTCAGCGCCAGGATTTATACCAACCTTCCAATAGCTAAGAGGCTTTCCTTAGTTTCCCCCGGTGTCTTACTATTTCTTCCAAAGAAGCATTGCCTCTTCTCCCACTTTCCTTGCCCTGTAATTCTCTATCTGGTGGCACTCTGGTCCTTTGCTTATGCATTCCACTAGGTTAGCTCCTGTGATAAAGCTCTCAACTTTGGGCCCCATCTTCTTGTATCTTGCCCTTCAATTCCTTGTTGGATTGTGACAACAAACACAAACCCAGATGGTAACACATCCATCTGGGTCCAGAAGAGGAGCTGAGATGGGGAGAGGTCAGTGAGCTGCCATGGGCAGCCACGGCACCCCCTCCCCAGCCTGCTGGAGCTGGGTGAGCAGTGGGGGCATGGGGAGGGGACCCCAGGCTCAGGAAGGGTGGGGTCAGGGCCTCACTGGGGCCTGGGCCGCCCGCTGCTGAGAAGATTAGGAGGAGGGCTTGGCACTCATAGGGTGGGGCTGGGAACAGGTTGAGGCACCAACTCCGGAAGTGCCTGAGGGAGGCCTGGCGCTGAGGGAGGCCAAGCAGAGCTCACAGAAACAGAACGGGGAGGGGGGGGGCTCTCTGTGTAAACCCGCCGTGGCATCCGGCAGAAGTTCTGGGACAAAAGTGGCCCTCTCCCATGCCCCGTGTGCCAGTGTGGCCACCTGCCTGGGTTCCTGAGCAGGGTGCGCCTCTCCTCTGGACACCAGTGTCCCTGCCCCCAGGGACCCTGCCATCCCGTCCTCTGCATAACTGAATATAGGTGACACACCAGTTAATCTCTTAAAGCCTTAGGACTGTGGGAGAGTGCTCAGTGGCAGGCCCCAGCTCCCTCCCTCCCTCCCTTCCTCCCTCCCTCCCTGCCTCCCTTCCTCCCTCCCTCCCCTGACCTTGTGGACACACCCAGAGAGAATGCTACCTGCTAATTCTTGGATGAACACACCATCTCTACCTCAGCACCAAAGTGGAGTCCTTGAGGGTACCAGGCCCCTAGCCTGCTTCCACCTCAAAACTCCCAGCTGCCTGAGGCTGGAGGAACGGAGCGGGGCTCAGCCCGGCTCTGCTGGGCTGCGGGCAGAGGCACGGCAGCCTTGGCAGTGAGCCCCCCCCAGCCCCCATGCTGTACCTTCTGGAAGGAACAAGCCCGTCTGAAGCCTGTGTGTTGCAGTCTCAGGACTGCTGGCCGCAGCCTGTGGTCCAGAAGGTCTCGGACTGCAGCTGGACCAGCTGGCCTCCGAGAATGACTGCTCTCCCCTGCTGAAGACAGGGGAGACAGGGTTGCCATGACTACTGTGCCTCAGGAGAGGAGCCCCTGATTTGTGGCAGACTCCAGGGTCCTTCTGAGATTCCACCTGCACTGACTCATGGGGTGGGAGTCTCCCAAGGGTGCAGAGAGAGCCCCAGGGAAAGGCCCTGCTCTTCTGTCATCAGGGCCCTCCCTGTGTGTGTGCAGGTGTGCATTGCGAAGGACAGCTGGGCCCCAGCGAAACACTACTCGACTTCATTGCCTGACTCAGAGCATTCCCACGGCCTTCCTGGGGAGGAAGCTGGGAAGGGTGTGACCTGGGACCTGACGCCCCATCAGAGCCCCTTCCCTCCTCCAAAAGCCCAGGGCCACTTACTGCCACCTGTTAGCTTAGATGGCTCCACTACCCTGTAGAAAATGATGCAGAACGAATGAAGTGTTTTGAGGTTTGAGGATACGTTGGGGACCCTGAGGTGTCACCTCCTCTCTGTGTCTGGGGGCTTTCAGAGGTATGACCTTTGTAACTCGGGCCAGGGGAGGGCCCAGGGCTGTGCTCTGAGAAGGTCTGAGCCGAGTGCCGCCCTCTCTGGGCCTTGTGAGCTCAGCGGTGGTGAGGCCTGCGCCCTGGCAGAGGAGGGGAACCTGCTTTAGAAAGAGGTTCAGGGTTGTCTCTTCCACTTCCTGCCTATCGCCACGTCATTCTCCATCACACCCCCCTGGGCACCAATCCTGGCCCCAGCATCTTGGTGTAGGTCAGGGGCAGAGACTGGGAGGCAGAGACTCCCAAGCTCTGAAAGAGGCTGTCCCTTCCATGGGACAGATGTGAGGGCGAGTCAGAAAGAGGACGAATCTGAAAGAGGCTGTCCCCTCCATGGGACAGATGTGAGGACCAGCCAGCCACCACCCAGGGCACTACCCCAGGAGTCCCTGGTTTCTAACACCAAAATCACACGATTCCACTGGAACTTTCATGCTACTCCAGAAAAGTACCCAGGATGGCAAAGGCCTTCCTCCCACAGGTCTGCAGCCTGAGGGCCCAGGGGGTGGGCCTCCTGTCCACTGCCTGTGGCCTCTGGCCCAGGCAGCCACTGTGTCTGCCTGTGGTCTGTGGCTCCTCCTCAGGGGACTTGTGTCCTCACCCCAGTCACCACCTGTGACCGGCCCTGGAGTCTGTTGTCTCCACCCCAAGTGAGTCTGGTAGGTGCAGGCAGGAAGTCCTGGAGCTGGCAGGGGGGTCTGGGAAATGCATGAGACCTGGTTTACCAGCAAGGTCAGCCTGATGGGGGGGGGCACCTAGTCCCTCCTGGATCCCTCCTGGGTCCCTGAAGGCACCAACTACCACACACTCCAAGGCCGTAGGACCCAGGAGAGTCACTTGACTGTTCTCAGTCAATGTCTCCACTGAACGCCCAGCAACAGACCATAGCCTTTACCTCACCCAGAACAGGAGCTGGCAGATCCAGGGCAGGTGGCCGGGACAGGCCCAGGCCACTGGGGCACAGGTCTGCCGAGGCCCCAGAGCCCACGGGGCTCCTAGGAACTGAGTCCTGAGCCTGGCTCAGTTCCACCGTTCTTGTTGGTACATGTTCCTCTGCTACGCGGTGTGCGGGGACAGGCCCAGGGCTGATCTGCATCCGTGCCAAGCGGCTCTGTGTCGGCTTGAGCCTCCCATGCCAGAGCAAGACAAGAACTCTGCGTCCCTGCGGGGATCCGTGAGGGAGGGGCAGCCCTGCTCCTGTGGACACCGAGTGAGGAGGAGAGGCTCTGTCTGATCCCAGTGGGGCCGGGTCCAGAACCACCAAGGCCCTGGGTGCTGGGCTCTCAGTTCTCTAGTGCTGGAGCAGAGAGAGTGATCCTTATAAAGCAGGATGAGAGTGGAGAGGCTGCTTGTCCAGAAGGGCGTGGCCCAGGTGTGGGGCAGGTGGGAGTGGGCCTGGGGCCTGAGGAGGCCAGGGTCTCAGGGAGAGAGTGGGAGAGGACTGTGTCATCCCAACACGTTGGCCTCTGTAGCTGAACCCCTCTCCATCCCAGCAGCCCAGCTCTGGCCCAGTTTCCCAGCCCCTGTGATGGCCAGGACCCCAAGGCCTGCGTTGGCCCCCAGTGTGTGCTCCTGCAGCTCCCCTCCCCTCACTGCCTCTCCCCTGCCCTTTGCTTCCCTGGGCTTCCAGGCCTGGCCGAGCACCTCCCCCCCCCACACTGCTCCCCACGGGGGGCCCCTTTGGGGCACCTGCCACAGGCTGTGCCTGGGAGGAGCTGTGCTAAGGTGGGGAGGGCAGGACAAAGACACAGGAGGGTGACAGGGGTGGGGCAGTAGACCACAGGACCCAGGGACAAACAGATGGCATGAAAACTGAAACCCAGATGTCAGAAGCAGAGTTGGCAGACAGAGGGTAAACTCTATCCAGAGCGGGCCTTGCACAGCCCCCCAGCAGAGGTCAGATCTTGCCCTGGGAGGGGGCCGGGAGTGGTGGACCCTCCTGCTGGCAAGGCGAAGCATGTGCTGGGATGGTGAATGTGGGCCAGGCAGGGCAGAGCAAGGCCCGTGGCCTGCCACCAGCTTGGTGGCCGCCCCTCCCTGCCCCTCCCATACCTTGGGTCCCAGCTATAAGGCCTGGGAGAGGAGGAGCTGTCACTGCTCCAGAACGAGACCAGGATGAAGGCTACCCTACTTCTCCTCGCCGCCCTGGCTGTGGCCTTAGGTCCAGGTGAGAGGCCAGGCTGGGCTGAGCAGGGTGGGTGACCCTGGCATAGGGGACCCTTAGGGTGAGCCAGGCTGAAGTCCAGGAGCAGAGGGTACTGGCACAGGGGCGTTGAAAATGAATGACCCTCTCTTAGCCTAACGAATGATGGGCTTGCACAAATACTTCCAATCAAAGATTGAGCTCAGCCTGTAGACCTGGAGCCCCTCAGAAAGGTGACCCTGGAGGGATTCCCTGCCCCTGGATGCCCCACCCCAAGCAGGCAGCCAGGCTGGCAGCCCAGGGCCTGGCTCAGCCTCTTGGGGCCGGTGACAGTGGTGGTGTGCTGGGAGCTGCCCTGTGCAGGGAGCAGGGCACCCTGAGGGCTGGGGAGCGGGGGCCGGGGTGCACCACTCTCCCTAGCCTCTCCCTGCATGTGGGCCAGGACCAGATGCCTTCTCCAGGGCCCAAGCGCCTGTGGGACAGGGCTCTGCAGGGATCCGGGGGCAGGTTGGAGGGAGACTGTGCCTGTGGCAGAGGTGACAGTGGACTGTCCTGGGAGAGAGGACCCAGGCCTGAGCCCACACCCCTCACCCCCAGCCCAGGCACTCCACTGTCACGTGTGCGACGGCTCAGCAAACTGCAAGAATCCCCAGTCCTGCCCGGCCAGCTCCAAATTTTGCAGAATCATGACCAGAGGTGAGTGGAGTCCAGAAGCAGCGCCAGGGGCACGGTGACGGTGACGGTGAAGTCACAATCAGATGGCTGTGCCGAGAAGTCGGGTGGGGACTGGTGTGTGAAAGCTGGGCTGGACAATGGGCAGTCCTGACCCCTCTCCACCCCCATCCCTACAGTGGAGCCTCTGTCGGGAAACCTGGTGAAGAAGGAGTGTGTGGACTGGTGCTCATTCAGCAGCACCCAGCCAGGCCAGGTCAGCAGCGGGAGCGTCACCACCCAGTGCTGCCAGCAGGACCTGTGCAACGGCGCCCCATCCACCCTCATCCTCCGCAGCCCCCTCCTGGGACCAGCACTGGGCCTGTGCCTTCTGCTCCTCATCTTGGGCCCTCACCTGTGACTCCCCCTCCAGAGTCCTTGCCCCTTCCCCTCCGGCTCCTGGGGCTCCCATGGCTTCTTCCCTGGCCATGAAGTGTGTGCCAGATGCTGAGGGTGGGGCGTGGGGGCTGCCCAGAAGGCTGGGGCTGGGTCCTGGTAGGCATGAAGGCTGGAGCAGGCGGCCCGCTGTGCAGAATCAAAGGCAGAAAGCGAACATGGCTCCCGTCCCCTCTGATTTTGTACTCTTATTTTTCTACGCAAACCTCTGCATGAAAATAAACAATTTAAAACCAGTGTGGACATGGCGTCGGCTGGGTGGGGTAGTTGTTTTTCCAAATCTCCCAGTCCTGGCACGCGAGGTGGTGGCTCATCCTGGGAAGGGCAGGCCCTTTCCCCAGTCCCACCCTGGGAGAGGCCTGCTGGCACTCTGTGGCACTCTGCAGTTCCCCCACCACCACCCCAGCAGGGGAGGGGCCTGAAGGATCAGAGTAGGCCAAGCCTGGCAGGCCCCCCACATGCTGGCTCTGGAAGAAGGGACACCAGACCTGCAGACCTGAGAGTTGGGTCCCGAGCCTTAGAGCTAGGCAAGCTCTGACCACCACAGCCACAGCCCAAGGCAAACGCAGCTCCAGAGAAGACCTTCAGCCAAAACACACCCTGTGGGAAGCCGGGAGGTCCTGACTCCACAATGCCAGGACCCAGAGATGCCAGGAGGTGGAGAGGAGGACAGGCTCCAGAGACTGGTGTACCCATCCCCTATAAGGCTGAACAAAAGAGGAAGTGCCTAGGGGGTGCCAAGCAAGCCATCTCTGTCCTGGGGTGCAGGTAACCTCTCACACCCCCAGCCATGCTCGCCAGGCCTGGGAGCTGCCATTGCGAATCCACAGGCTTTAACTTGTCACCTATTGGACCTTACACCATGTCTGGAAAACCCTGTACCCAGCAGGTAGTGGAGGACTGGCAGTGGGGAAGGATCCTGGGCCCAAGCCCTCCCCTGTCCGCCCTGAAATTGGCATCCTTCTGCCCCCCAGCTTCTGCAGGGCTGGAGAATGTGTCTGGGAAGCTGACACTCTTAACAGCAAGGTCATCCTGCTCCCCTGAGACCCTAGGCCACTGGGGGACCCCTACACCCATTCAAGGCACCATAGCTGAGAGCTGGTCTGGGGTGAGCCCCACCTCTCCACCTCCGCCCTGGGCTCGGCTCTGCCCCTGATCACACCCACTCTGCACCTGTCAGCCCCAGGCGTGGGGGTGGATCTCCTAGTGCCTCCACTTCCTACACTTGAGACTCACCCATGTCCATGATACCTGAAATCGGTGGCCAGGGTCTGCCGAAGAGCCATAGCAGAACTGTGGCCTTTCAGGGACCCAGCCTCACCCAGAGTCCTGCTGTGGTGAAGCCCCAGGGCTGTGTGGCCGGGGACCAGAGCCAGGCCTGGTGCCAGAGCACCCCCTAGTGACCTCTAAAGGAGCAGCTCTGGGGATTGTCTGTGCCCTCCTGGAGGTTCTCCTCATGGCTCCTCCAAGTGGGACCCCCACACGTGAGCGATTCAGCTGAAATTCTGCAGGGGTCCTTCTCTCCTCACTTGGGAGACTATGTGTCATTCAGAATAACTCAGCCTTGAGGGGAGAGGGAGGCAGACAAGCCAGGGGCTGGTGGCATACATACCCTGTCATCCTAACTACTCAGGAGGCTGAGAATCTCCGTTAAAAGCAGCTGAGATGGGAAAGTCTATTAAGACCCTTGTCTCCAATTAGCCACAAAAAGCCAGAGGCAGAGCTCTGACTCAAGTACTAGCACACTAGCCTCAAGTGACAAAGCTCAGGGACAGGGCTGAACCCTTGCTTCAAGTTCGGGTATCGGCATTAGCTAGCTAGCTAGCTAGCTAGCTAGATGGCAACAGGCCTGGGGTCACAGAAGGCGCATCTCACTGGGAATTTACTGGTGGAATCGTGGTCCTGAGCAACAGCAAGACCAGCAGGTTCCACAAGGTGGGTGGGGGAGGAGGGGCATACTAGGACGAAGTGACTCTTGTAAGCCAGGATGCTCCCGGCGCATGGAAGTGCAGGAGGGAAGCGGGGGAGGCTCTGCAGTCGGGCCCTGGCAGGTTCGTCTGTTTACAGTTTGCTGGAAAAGTACTCGGGAGAACTTGCCAAGGCCCGGGGCGGGAGGGGGGAGGACGCGGCAAGGTCACCCTGGGCTGGGGAGGCGGGAGGGTGGGGATCCGTCCTGGGGGCTCCCGCGGGGCCCACGGAGCGCATCTGGGCAGGGCCCCCAGGTCGCCAGGTGCCTCCGGGCGATTTCAGCGTCCCGGGCGTGTGACCGGGTGAGCTCCTGGGGTGAGGCTGTCTCCTCCGGGGCCAAGGCGCCAAACAAGGGTGAGACCTGGCCAAGGGGCGGCAGAGGTGTGGGGACCCGCGGAGATGGCGACCGATGGCCCTGGTGGAAGGGCTGGGGCAGGGGCGGGGCTTGCGGAGCTCCTGGGCGGGCCGAGGCGGGGGAAGGGCGGGGCTTGCGGAGCTCCTGGGCGGGCCGAGGCGGGGGGAAGGGCGGGGCTTGCGGAGCTCCTGGGCGGGCCGAGACGGGGAAAGGGCGGGGCTTGCGGAAATCCTGGGTGGGCCGGGGAAGGGGCGGGGCTTGCGGAGCCCCTGGGCGGGCCGAGGCGGGGGGAAGGGCGGGGCTTGCGGAGCTCCTGGGCGGGCCGAGGCGGGGAAGGGGCGGGGCTTGCGGAGCTCCTGGGCGGGCCGGGGAAGGGGCGAGGCTTGCGGAGCTCCTGGGCGGGCCGAGGCGGGGGGAAGGGCAGGGCTTGCGGAGCTCCTGGGGGTCCGAGGCGGGGAGAGGGGAGAAGGGCGGGGCTTGCGGAGCCCCTGGGCGGGCCGAGGCGGGGCAGGGGCGGGGCTTGCGGAGCCCCTGGGCGGGCCGAGGCGGGACAGGGGCGGGGCTTGCGGAGCTCCTGGGCGGGCCGAGGCGGGGCAGGGGCGGGGCTTGCGGAGCCCCTGGGCGGGCCGAGGAGGAGGAAGGGCGGGGCTTGCGGAGCTCCTGGGCGGGCCGAGGAGGGGGAAGGGGCGGGGCTTGCGGAGCGCCCTTGGCCGGGCTGAGACGCGGAGAGGCGGAGCAGAGCCGAGCCTGAGGCGGGCGGGCAGGCGCGGCGGGCAGGCCGGGCGCGGGCTGTGCGGTGGGCGCTGCGAGCAGAACCGCCCGCAGGGCCGCGAGGCCGGCCCGAGGGAGGGACCCGGGAGCCCCGGTGAGTCGGGGCTCGGCCGGGACCGAGCGCGCTGAGGTCAGGGCGGGGCGGGCCGGGCGGGCGTCCGCGGCCGTCCTCCGCCGGGCTGCAGTCTCGGGGGCGGAGCTCCGCCGCGGGCGTGGGAGCCGCAGCCTGGCCGTGCGGGCCCCGGCGGGACACCGCGGGGAGGGTGAGGAACGCGGCCTGCGCTCTGCGGAGCGTGGCCCGGGCCCTGGGGCGGGGAGGGCACGCGAGGGTGGCGTGCGGGGAGTCGTGGTCAGCCCCAGCTGCCGGCCGGCGGGGCGCGCCTCCTCTGCGGGGGCTCTGCGGGCCTAACTTAGGGTGCGCCCCTCGCAGGGAGCCCCAAACAGGCGGAGGTGGTCTGCGTGCTTGCTCTCCGGGACCCCGCACCAAATGCACCCAGGGTAAACCGGCGGCTCAAGGGGAGGCCGGTGCAGCCTCTCCTCGACACCGTCCACCCCCGCCCTGCTCGGCCCCCACTCTCCGCGGCGTGCCGGCCTGCCTGGGCTTGTGGGTACTAATCTCGGGCTGGAACGCCTTCCCTGACACCCGGTGGCTCCGGCCAGGCCCACACTGACCACACGTCTGTGCCAATTTCTTCGCAGAGCTGTTGTACCTCCATTAGGCCAGAAGCCCAAGGTGGCAGAGGCCTACCCGCCCCCTCCGTGCCCTGCCCATGCCAGTGTGCTGGTGGACCCAGGCCGGCTGCTGGCTTTCTCCCACTCCTACACTGCCCTCTCACCTCCAGTCATGGCACCCCTGCTTGGCCTGCTGCTGGTAGCCTTGGTGGGCCTGCCTCTGGGTAAGTGGGACAATGCCCTGAATGTGGGGGCAGGCAGGCTAAACATGGGGGGGGGAGTCTGGCAGAATTCCCAGACCCTCCCCCCAGCTGCCTTGTCCTAGGGGTGGCAATGTGGGGTGGGATCTGAGGCTGGAGTTGGGTTTCTCCCTGTCCCATGGCCCCAAACCTCCCGCCACCAGCCCAAGCTCTGGACTGCCACGTGTGTGCCTACAACGGGGACAACTGCTTCAACCCTATGCGCTGTCCGGCCATGGTCACCTACTGCATGACCACGCGGACCTGTGAGTCTGGGGGCGGGGGAGGAGGCTCCCGCCTTCCCTGCTTCCTTCCTGGGATGGGACTGGCCCTGCAGGCTGGGTCCTGCTCCTCTCAGGGCTGCCTCTTTCCTCCCACCTGCTGCAGACTACACCCCCTACCGGATGAAAGTGAGCAAGTCCTGCGTGCCCAGCTGCTTCGAGACCGTGTACGATGGCTACTCCAAGCATGCATCCATGACCTCCTGCTGCCAGTATGACCTCTGCAACGGGGCTGGCTCTGCCCCTCCGGCCCTCCTGGTCCTGGCCCCCGCTCTCCTGGCCACCCTCTGGGGCCTGCTGTAAAGCCCTGGTACCCAACACAGACCAACGCAGGAACAGAGCTCTCAAGAGACAGTTGTGCCCTCTTACACCACACCTCACTTCCCACCCTCCTGAGACCCCCTCAACCGTGCCCAGGCTCAGGCCTGTCCACCTAGGCCCTGCTGAGCCCCAGCCACCCACGAAGCCTGGCTTCAAGACCATGGCATTTACTTTTCAAAAGGTTGCCAGGGCCTGGTGAGCAGGCAAGGCCCTCCTGTGTGGGGGAAGAGCGGGTGTGTTATTTGTAGTAGGGAGGGGATCCAGACAGCCAAAGAACACTGATTTGCTGGAGGCAGTAGCCAAACCACACCTTCCATGAGGAATGCTCCCACCTGCCTACTGGTAGACACTGGGGTGGAGGGGAGGGAAGATCCAGTAGCCAGCAAGGAGCTGCCCAGCAGCTGCCCAGGTTGGTATGGAGTGGAGTCAGGAGGAGGAAGGCCTTTGTCACTGTCAGCAGTTCCTGGAGCCCTGCCTAGCGTAGAGTTCTACAGCTCTGGGGGGGGGGGGAGGCAGCTCACTAGGCCTGATGCCCCTCCAGTGCCAGAGGCTGTCTGGGCTCAGGGAGGGGTGTGTGCACCAGGGCATGACCAGACCCCTTGACCTCATATCTTCCCACCCCCTCCCTACCCTGGTACCAGGCCCAGTGTCCTGAGGCTGGCAGGGCCCTGGAATGTGGGGGCGGATGGGCTGTGCTATATTGGGTTTGGCCTGCCTGCTGGCCAGGGCCAGCACTATTCTTAGTAGAGTGGAAGGGGCCAGGGCAAGGGCTAGCTGGCAGAGGAGGATGAGACAGTGGTGATGCAGAGTCCTGACGGCTGCTCAGGTCCTCAGGTGACTCCTGGAGCCTCCATCCCTCCGTCTCCCCATCCCCTGTCCCCCGGTGCCCCCATCCTCCCATCCCCTCATCCCCCTGTCCCCCTGTCCCCGTGTCCCTGCATCCCCCCATCCCTCAGTCCCTGCATCCCTCTGTCCCCCCAACTCCTCGACCCCCCCCTCCATCCCTCCGTCCCTGTGTCCCTCCATCCCTGCATCCCTCTGTAGACCCCAACTGGATGAATGTGCAAGGAGTCAGGCCAAGTCTGCAGCTGCCACCACATAGTGCTGGTCCCTGGAGCCCCTGATGGGTGTCCCCAGCATTGACCTGGTGTCCAGGGCTGCCTTGGCCCCAGAACCCCACCACAGCCTTCGTTGGAGAGGCACTGACATGTCCAGCCCTGCCTGCCGGAGCAAGTGGACCAGTGAGGCCAGCTGGACCCAGGTCTTCCCTGAGCAGTGCCCCCACCCAGTGCAGCTGAGACCCTCTCATCGCAGAGGACATGGGGAAAAGCCTGGTCACGTGTCGTTCCTGAGAGGCTGAGATAGCTGTGGTGTGGGGGGTGTCCTTGACCCATCACCTGACTCCATCAAGCCCCTCAGGGACCGCATTGCCCCCAGGACCGTGCTGCCCACCCTCGCGTGTGACAGGGTCCTGCCTGGTTGCCCTGCCCTAGCTGTGTGACCCAGCACATGAAGATGGTACCTAGGTGAAGCAGGGTTAAGCTTGGCAGAGGAGTGGTTGCTGCAGGAGGGAAACTGAGGCAGTGGAGCCCACTGGCCTATCCTTTCCCCACCCAGGGTGGTATGGTGACGTCTGTCTAGTCCCACAGCAGCCCTGTTGGGTAGGAGCCACCCCTGTGTCCCTTAGACATTGCGTCGAGGAGGTTTGTGGCCCCGAGGCAAGCCGGCCTGCTCACCCTGACCCAGCTTCCCCTGCAGCGCTTCCTGCCAGCAGGGGTCCTCTGAGCTCCATGGCAGGGCGGTGACCAGGGGCCGGGCGTGTGGTGTAGACATGGGGGCTCAGGGACCGGGTGTGTGGTGCTCACATGGGGGCTCAGGGTCCAGAAGGCTTCGGAGGGAAAGTGGGGCTGAAGGCTGAGAAACTGTGGGCTGAGTGTGGAGTCAGGGCTGGGGCGGGGATGGGGTGGCAGAGAGGAGGACAGAGGGCGCGGGCACCGCCAGCCTGGCTGTCTGTACAAGCGACCACAGGGGCAGGGGTAGTGGGGATCGAGTCCCCACCACAGGTGGGCTCTCAGGTCTGTGAGCTTGGCTTACTGTGGAGTCTGCCTGGATCCAGCCCGGGGGCCTGCAGGGGCGCCGTCCACCACACTGGAGCCCATGGCGCAGTGTGCCTGCCGTGGGGTGCCCCGGGCCGCGGCCCCGCCCCCAGCATTGACCCGAGGTCCAGGGCTGCCTTGGCACCGGGAGCAAAAAAGCAGGCTAGGGAGCCAGGGGAGCCAGTCAGGACAGGGCGGTGGGGCCACGCTCCGGACTGGCCCCACCAGACGTGGGTCAGCTGCTTCTCCGCACCCCTCTGCAGCGTCTGAGCGGTTGTGATGGCTGGCGTGGTCATCGCACGCAGAAATCCTGGAAGCATTGGAAGAATCAGCGGCATCCTCTGTTCTTACCTCCCCTCGTCCCAACGCTCGTGACCGAGTCCCGCCACTCTGCATGCCCTGGGCCTCGCGGGCATAGCGCCAAACCCCAGCTGTCTCCCTGGCGACACCAGGGATCGGGCTGCACAGCAGCTCGTGGTGCCAGTGCCCAGGGCAGGGACATGGCAGGCCTTGTCCTATCTGACGCCCAGAGTCCAGACACTTCCCTGGTACGCCCTTGCTTGTGAGTACACTGGGCCCTTGTCCTCACCCCTGCCAGGACACAGAAGGCCATCTTTAGTGCCCCACGCCAGCCTCGTGGACCTGGAGAGGCCTACTCAACTTCCCTCACAGAAAGAATAAACAAGGGCACGTGTGTCTGCCCCCTCTCCTTCCCTCCACTGCCCAACCTCAGTCTGGTTTGTGAGTCTTCCCGCCCTGTGGGCCCCCAGTTCACTCTGTCGCTCAGCCAAGGTTCTTCCATCGTCTCTAGGCCTGAGCCCAGCTGCTGACGGGGCCGGAGGGCCGGGGGGGGGGGGGGAAGGGTGTTGCCAGTATTCACCGCCCTCCCCGCTCTGACTAGTTTCCTGTGAGGAGCGGGGCAGGCTGAGGATGGGAGGGAGAGACAGAGGCAGAGCCCACCACCTGCCCCACTTCTGGCCCTTTACCTGGCTTTCTGGTTCTTGACCCCAGTCTCATGTCCTTCGGGGCTCCTCAGCCCAGGTTAGGAGCCCACCAGGTAGAGGGCCAGGCCAAAGCCAGGCAGAAGAGACACAGGAGGGGCCCTGGCTGACAGGCTGGCTCACTCCTGCACGGCCCCAGTACCAGGCCCCGGGTTCTTGGCAGAGCAGCACCCACAGGGTGTCTCTTCTGTCTCTTCCTCCTTGGGGGCCTCATAATACTGAAGGCCTTGCTGTCCAGCGCCACAGTGGAGGTCTTGGGTCCAATGCCAGCGTGATCCCCCACGCTCTCCCAGCGTCTCTCCGGGCCTCCAGCTCTGGGACCAGAGTGCCATGGCGGGTGGAAGTCCCGCCTCTGCCAAGGAGGTGAGCCTCCACAGCTCCATCTAGGACGCCCAGGCCCAGGCAAGGGCTCCACCTGGGGAGGGAGGAGACCAGGAAGAGTCTCGATCTGCAGCTGGAAGGGTTATGGGTGGCTGGTGGCGTCGTCTGCACACTGGGCATTGGCGCCAGGGTTCTTATGAGAGCCTGGCACACTGGCTATCTCTGCTCAAAGACAAGGGACCAAGCCAGGCTCGCCCAGGGGCTCATGGCAGCCAGCTCTGGGCCGGTGGGTCCAGCTCACCTCCTGACTCAGCTGGGAGCTGGTGGCAGGAGGGAGGAGGGTGGAGTAGGAGCCGCTGGGGTATAAGAGGTGGTGGCCCTCAGCCTCCTGCTCCTCCTCAAAACATGAGGCTTCTGTACAAGCTCCTGCTGGCCATGATCTTGAGCCTGGACCTGGGTGAGTCTGGGGATGTGGCCACCTCCCCCATTGCGCCTGTCTACCCCTGTCCTTAGAGCTGAGCTACTACTGTCCCCCTGGGGGAGCCACTGCCCCACTCCCTGGCACTGTTCCCTTCCCATCCACAGCTTGCTTGGGGAATTCGGAGCTTTCCTCTAACCCTCCCTCTGAACCCCCGAGTCCCCCCCAACACAGACTTCCTGCTGATCCTCCCTACTAAGTACCCAGCCTGCCGCCCTCCTCTGGTACCCCCACCTCCCTGCCCTGCTCCTTTCTCTCCTGCCCACTCCCTCCTCAGCACACTCTGACTGGACCTCAGGCCCCAGGTCAGCCCCTTTGCCCTGTGACTGCCAGGGGGTGGCTCCTCGCAGCACCCCAGATACCCCTGTCCACACCTGACCTCCATCTTCAAGCAGAGCTCTGGTTGTCTCAGAGCTCTTCCTCCACGTTCAGACCTCCCTCCCCTGGGAAAGCCTGCCCGGGTATACGGAGACACCCCGGGGCTGCAGAGCCCACCTGAGGGGGCATCCTGGCACTGGCCCTCCAGTCTCCTTCCCTAGAGGTACCCCTCCCCCAGTCTGGCCCCCTAGGGACCCTCTGTTCCCTGAGTGGCTGGACTGCTGTCCAGGGTCCTGGCCACCTAGGGACCCTCTGTCTCTGTCCCTGAGAGGCTGGACCGCTGTCCAGGGTCCTGGCCGCCTAGGGGCCCTCTGTCTCTGTCCCTGAGAGGCTGGACCGCTGTCCAGGGTCCTGGCTGCCTAGGGACCCTCTGTCTCTGTTCCCTGAGAGGCTGGACCGCTGTCCAGGGTCTTCAGGAAGACCATCTCCACCTTGAAGGCCAAGACTCACTGGAGCGAATGCCCTAAGCTCAGGTGGGCAGTCTCCACCTGTCAGGACTGGGTTCTGGAGGGAGCAGCCTCCACCAGTCATGGGCCATCAGTATCGCCTGGGCCTGGACCAGTCCTCCGCCCTCTCCACCAGGGCTGTCACACCCCAGGCACCTCTGACCCTGAGACCATTTCTTCCATGAGAGAACTTTCCAGTTCTTTGTGGAAAGCCAGCTGTCCCAAGGGACAAGCCTAGGCCTGCTCCAGAGTCTTCCACGAGTGAGGTGACTGGGCACTGGGGCTTCGTGGGCCTGTCTCGGGGGTACCTGTGCTGTCATCTGTGGACAGCACCCTCTCTCCAGGGCTCGGGGTGGGTGGGGGGCCAGCAACATCCTGTGCCTGCTTCAGATGGAGCAGACGAGGGAGGTGACCTGCCCGTGGCTGTGTGTAGGAAAGTGGGACAGGACTCTAACCTAGTTTGCTGTCCCTACACCCATGCTGCTGTCCTTCCCTCTTTTCTCCAGAGCCGCCTCTCTGAGTGGCAAGCGTCCATCAGGGCTCTGCCCCTCTGCCCCTTCTGGCAGCAGGTTCCTGTCAGGGGCTAAAACACCTTGTCTCATTGCTGAAAACTGGGGAACATCTGAAGAGCTCGTTCATATCACAGCACCCCTGAGCCTCACGGGGTGGGGGGTGGGGGTGAAGGGCATGCAGCGGCAGGCAGCCCCCATCCCTCTAAAAGCCCCTTCTCTGGAGGAGCTGGGGCTTCCCAGGTGAGTGCAGCAAGGAGGCACCAGACACCCAGGCAGCCTTCTTGGGGTCGCAGGATAGCACAGGCAAAGCCGGGGCCCAGGGAAGACGCACCCATGGAGGACAGTGGAGACAGGAGACGCTGGGCTCTCTGCAGCGCCCTGCTGTCCCTCATGGCATCCTGGCCACCTGCCCTTCCATCTTCCCCCACCTGTGCCCCTCCATGTCCAGGAAGGATGTGCCCGGCCCAGCAAGCCACCTTTAGACTGGGCCTCTTGGTCGGAGTTGAGGGCTCCGTAGTCACGTCTTGCAGGAGGGAAGTGGGGGCTCCCCTTCTCTGCTGGGCTGTGCACCATCCAGGGACGGTGGGATCTTGAAGCAGGACTTCCTGTTGGTCATCTGCTTCAAAGATGTGGGCAGAGCTGGACCCCAGGCCAGGGCTGAGCAGACCTCTGTGTGCTGAGGGCAGTGCAGGGATAGCTCTGGTGGGAGCGGAGCCTGGGCCTCCTGGCACAAGAGACTGGCAGCAGAGCTCTTGCCAAGCCTCCCAGCTCAGCCTCCTGAGTACAGCACGGGCTCCGCTGAGACCTGCATGTGGCGTGCCACATGTGTGCAGGGCACGTGCTTAGGACCTGCCATCTGCAGGCCAGTGAGGCCAGGCAGGGCCCTGGGGTGAGGACTCTCCTTCTACGTGAACCAAAGAGAAGATGGGAGAAGGGGTGAGTGGCAGGAAGTGGAGGATGAGGAGCAGAGACGGGGAGGAGGGGGGGAGGGGCGCAGGACAGAGAATGTAGGTCCGCCTGGAGCTGCCCCTCTGTGTGCCCTGGAACTGAGGCCCCGAGGGTCTGTTCAGGCTCCTGCAGGTGGAAGCGAGCATGGCAGGTCTGACTCCTGGACTTCTCTGTCCCCACCAAGTTCCCTAGAAACCTACACACTCCCCCCGCCCCACCCCTGGGCCCTGGCTCTGCTCCCCCAGGCACCATGTCCTGGGCTGGCAGCTCGAGCCTCAGCTGAGGCTTTCACCAGGAGAGCCCAGAGGGGCCTGGTACCCCACAGCGAGGGGTGGGGGCTGGCCAGGAGGATGCAGGTCTGGCTAAGGACGGGGGGGTGATCCCCTGACTGTCACCCTGTGCCCTTCTTCCTGCAGCTGCAGCCCAGGGCCTGCGATGCCACCGCTGTAAGGGCTTCGGAGGCTGCTCCCATGCCAGCCGCTGCCCCGCGGGCTCCACCCACTGTGTCATCATCGCCACCCGTGAGTGGGGCGGCGGGGGGGGGCATCCACACCCCTCTGTCCCAAGGGGATGCAGCTCTGACGGGGACAGTGTGGAGGAGTGGGGATGCATCTGCAGCCCTCTCTGCGGCCCCCATTCCCGGTGGGCCTGGGGTGACCCTCGGGATACTGCAGGAGGACAGGTGCTCAGGGAGCTCAGGCTCAGGGAGCATCGCTGGTTTTCTCCCCACCCTGCAGGGGCTCCCATCAGCTTCAGTGACCTGCCTCTGGTCACCAAGATGTGCTACAATGGCTGCCCAGATGTCCCCAGCCTGGACCTGGGGCCCCATGTGTCCATCGCCTGCTGCCAGTCCAGCCTCTGTAATGATGATTGACCCCCTCCTCATGTCCCAGCAAGTCCCAGAGCCGCACCCAGCCGCAGGACCACACCCTGCCGTGCCTAGCAGACACTACCCTGAGTCCCTGGCTCTTCCTCAGGAAGCCCTACCTGGGGTCTCGCCTTAAGCCCACACTGAGGCCCTCCATCTGTGTGTCCACAATGCCAAGAGACCCTCAATAAAAGGAAGCTGAGTCTTGCTGTCGCGATGTCCAGCCTGCGGCTGCGCTGTCCAGAGAGCAGAACTCTGTACTGGCAGTGGGGGGGGGCAGGACAGTGGGAAGGCTGCTCCTCTCCCTCTCTTTCTGGCCAGGGCCTCCTCCCCCCCAGCCCCCGCCCACCTCTCCCCTCAGTAGAGCCTCCCACCAGACACAGGCTCTGAAAAGCTGGGGCTGCAGACACTCAGGGCCCTGAAGTCACGCTGCTCCCAATCCAGTAGTGTGGCAGAAATGAGGCTGGGGTGCCAAGAGGGATCTGGAAGCCTCTGCAGCGCCAGCATTGCTCAGCCTGGGAGGGTGAGGTGGGGGTGTCCTTTCAGAGGACAAAGGCTTCCTTGCCTCTGGTCTCTGGGATGGGGCGGCAGAGGGGGCCGCAGTGGGTCGGACCTCTTCCTGCTCACGACCTCACCAGCTGCTCCTGGCAAAGCTTGCCGCCCTGGCCTGGGGTTCCTGGTGCCTCCTCCTGAGCTGCCCAGTCTGTGGTGTGCTCACCGGCTCCCCACACCTAGTCCTGGCTGGAGTCTGGTCACCCAGCCAAGCCTTGCGGTCCCCTCTCCGGGCAGGGACTCTGCCTCAGGTTGCCGGTCACCTTCCATAGCCCAGGCTGGCAGAGCTGTGGCCTGCGGTGGGAGACGAGACCTGCCCTGCGCCTGAGCCTCGGGAAAGACACAGCACCTAACACCCAATGTTTGTGGAAGTTACTCACTTGGCAAACATTTCATCACCAAGCCCAGGGCTTAAGTTTCGACTCCTGGTTTCGGATGGAGGCGCAGCCCCCGGCAGCCCGTGAGAAAGATCCTAGCCCGGCTGGCTTGCTGTCACTTCTGTGCTGGTCTCCTGAAAACCCAGCCATGCAAGGCCGGGTCTCTGGGGAGGAGGGGCCACTCAGAGGGCAGCCTGGCACACACACACAGCCACCGTGCCTCCTGAGCCAGGGGTGGCCAGAGGGCCCTCCCCCCCCCGGCATCACGGCCAGCATGCAGTGTCCTTGACAGAAAGATGGGAAAATCTGGTCTCAACTTCTCCAGCTGAGTCAGAAACCCCCATCCAGTGGAATGGAAGACTTTAAGGGCGAGAAGAAAGAGATCTTCAGATGCTTGGGGAGAAAAGTTTCTCAAACTCCAGCTTGTAAATAGTGAACCAGATTTTAGACTGAGTCAGCATGTGACCCAGAAGTGGTATGCACACACACGCGTGCGCACACACATACACACACACCCCACTATCACCACCACACCAGGAGAAATGAAAGACGTCCATAGTAACTGTCCACAAAGACCCCCAGTGTAGAGATATGATCCAGCAACCACACAGTGAACTACCATATGTCCAGCAGCTGACAAACGGAAACGAAAACCAATCTCCTCAGCCATGGAGGGGTGATAGTGCCACAGCCTGTGCTGTGTGCAATCCCTAGAAACATTCTACTCCGTGGACAAAGCCAGGCACACAAAGGCAACGAGCGCCATGACCTGCAGGGGAGGGAAACCAAAGTGACAAATTCCATTAGCTGTCGCCTGACATGGAGGAGAGAAGGACAGCCATTGCTAAGAAACATGCTTCCTGCTCTCTTCACTGGCTTACCTCTGTCACCAAGATGTAGGGACATTTTTCCTGTTGATCTACACAACAGAGTGACATTGCTCTCAAAGGATGGTGGCACACGTTTGGGAGTCCTGGCTGCTTGTGACAGGCGCGCGTACCAGGCTGAGGCTCGGGGGAGGTCTCGGGGCCCAGGGGAGACGCTGGGGGTAGGCTGCCGGGATGCAGGTCCCCTGGGTCTTGGAGGGAGGTGCCTTGGCTGTCTGGAGCCAGGGCCCCATCGCACAGGTGAGAACCCGGCTTCCCAGTCCAGCACCCCGCTCAGTCCTGGGTGTGGCTCCTCTCTGGCGGGCTGCGGCTCAGTTTCTTTCCGGGACAGCAGTGTGCTCCCTCGACCTTGCTTTATCTGTCATCACCATGACAGAGGACGTGGGTGAACAGCAGAGGGAGAGGCAGAGAGCTGAGGGGTGTTGAGAGGGGCGGGAGCGCCATGCCTTTCTGAGGCACCGCCCTCGGTAACCCCCATGCGGCGAGGCAGCAGGAAGTTCCTCCACATTCTGAGGTTTGCGATGTGAACGAGCTGGATGTTGACACCGGCGGTTGGTGACCAGCTCAGCCTTCAGGCCCCGTCTCTGCTCCCGGGAGGCTGGGGTGGGAGGGGCAGTCTTTGCCCTCTAATTATGCAGTTATCCATCAGGGGACCAGCCCCACCCAGAAGCTACCTGGAGCCCATCCACCCGTCAGTCATTAGCTTGCAGAAGACATTATTGTTGCTTCAGAGAGTCCAAAAGTTTTGGGACCTGCGTGCCAAGATTGGATGAAGACCAAGTATGCATTTCATGATTGCGCAGGAATGGAGGGCAGGCAATGGCCGAAGGCACGGAACTTCTCTCGGAGCCACAAAGAGTGAGGTCTGCATAGGTCTGCACGCACTGACACTTGTTGAATTTTGCACCTTAAATGGTCAAACCGAACAACCTGACAAGTATATTTAATAAAGCTGTTAATTAAAAAAAATAAGCAAAATGCAAGTTTAAAGAGATGCACAAAAGGGCTACAGAAAGTATTTTAGGGCCTGGCACCGAGGCATACTTGTAGTTCCAGCTACACAGGAGGCAGAGAGATCAGGAAGATCAAGCTTCAAGACCAGCCAGAGCAGAAAGTCCAGGTCCCCGGGAGCAGGACTCTGCAGGGACTTTCCCTCCCCAGAGCAGAAGCGTCAGAATGGCCCTCTCAAGAACCACCAAGGCGGCAGCTGCAGTGGCTGCTCCGGAGCCTTAGACGGGGCCACCTGCCGCTGAACTTGACACTCGGGACTTGGCTGAGTGCCTCGCCAGCCTGGGATGACAGTGGTATTTGCTGCACATTGGGGCAAAATCAGCTGCCCAGATCTGCCACTAAGGGCAAATGGAGTGGTGCTGTGGGTGCCACAAGTAGGGCAGGTGAGAGGGAGCCAGGCAGGGCCCCACCAGTGAACACACAGCACCTGAAGAAAGAGGAGGGCCAGAGAGTGTCTGTCGAGTTCAGGAAGGGTTTAGCTGGGCACTGATGGTTTGCATCTGTAATTCTAGCTACTCAGAAGGCTGAGTTCCGAGGATCACAGTTCAAAGTCTGGACAGGACAGGCCACGAGACTTTTATCTCCAATAAAAACTTGAGAGAGGGGGTGGGGGAGAAAGGACATCCAGGGCCTGAGTTCAAGTCCCAAGACCAGCACAGAAAGAGAAAAGAAAGACAAGACCAAAAAATGAAAGGCAAGACCAAAAAATGGAAGGCTTTTAGCCACTCGGGGCTGGGGAGTCGTCAGCCAGCAGCCTGGGAATGCAGGCCACCGGCAGGGGCTGGGAAGGAGCTCCTTTCCCAGGGGAGCCTCCAGAAGACCAGGACTCAGCGAAGGCGGGGAAGACAATCCATGTGGTTGACCACGGCACAACGACCGACAGAGGACTTGGTGTCACTGGATAGCCAGATCCTAAGGCACGCTGGGAAGAATGAGACACGAGAAACCACGGACCGTGCCCAGACCCACTGAACTGTGAGTAGAGAGCCACGGAGCAGAGGTGGCCTCTCCTGCACACCTCACCAGGCTGCAGCTCCACCATCATTTCACCCTAACCAGGAGGGCAGGGTCTGCACAGGTCTAGAGAGGAGCTTCACATCACAGACCCAAGGCTACACTGGAGACCAGCACTCCAGAAGCTCACTCCTAGGACTCAGCGAATCAGCCTCCCTGCTCACACTGAGCCTTGACTCTGTTCACACACTGAGCCCTGACCCTGTTCACACACTGAGTCCTGACCCTGCTCACACACAGAGTGCTGACCCTGCTCACACTGAGTCCTGGACCACACTCACACACTGAGCCCTGACCCTGCTCACACACTGAGCCCTGATCCTGCTCACACACTGAGCCCTGATCCTGCTCACACACTGAGCCCTGACCCTGCTTACACTGAGCCCTGACCCTGCTCACACTCTGAGTTCTGACCTGCTCACACTCTGAGTTCTGACCCTGCTCACACACTGAACCCTGACCCTGCTCACACACTGAACCCTGACCCTGCTCACACACTGAGCCCTGACCCTGCTCACAAACTGAACACTGACCTTGCTCACACATTGAGTCCTGATCCTGCTCACACACTGAGCCCTGACCCTGCTCACACACTGAATCCTGACCATGTTCACACACTAAGCCCTGACCCTGCTCACACACTGAGTCCTGACCCTGCTCACAAACTGAACACTGACCCTGCTCACACACTGAGTCCTGATCCTGCTCACACACTGAGCTCTGACCCTGCTCACACACTGAGCTCTGACCCTGCTCACCACTGACTCCTGACCCTGCTCACACACTGAGCCCTGACCCTGCTCACACACTGAGTCCTGACCCTGTTCACACACTGAGCCCTGACCTTGTTCACACACTGAGCCCTGATCCTGCTCACACACTGAGTCCTGATCCAGCTCACACACTGAGCCCTGATCCTGCTCACACACTGAGCTCTGACCCTGCTCACTACTGACTCCTGACCCTGCTCACACACTGAACCCTGACCCTGCTCACACACTGAGTCCTGTTCCTGCTCACACACTGAGCCCTGACCCTGCTCACAAACTGAGCCCTGACCCTGTTCACACACTGAACCCTGACCCTGCTCACACACTGAGTCCTGTTCCTGCTCACACACTGAACCCTGACCCTGCTCACACACTGAGCCGTGACCCTGCTCACACACTGAGCCCTGACCCTGCTCACACACTGAGCCCTGTTCCTGCTCACACACTGAGCCCTGACGCTGCTCACACACAGAGTCCTGACCCTGCTCACACACTGAGCCCTGACCATGTTCACACTGAATCCTGACCCGGTTCACACACTGACCCCTGACCCTGCTAACACACAGAGTCCTGACCCTGATCACAAACTGAATCCTGACCACGTTCACACACTGAGGCCTGATCCTGCTCACACACTGAGCCCTGACCCTGTTTACACACTGAACCCTTATCCCTCTCACACACACACTGAACCCTGTTCCTCGTTCCACTGTGAGCCCTGACCCTGCTCACCATTGAACCCTGACCCTGCTTACAAACTGAACCCTGACTCTGCTCACACACTGAGCCCTGACCCTGCTCACACACTGTGCCCTGACCCTGCTCACACACTGAGTCCTGACCCTGCTCACACACAGAGTCCTGACCCTGCTCCCACACTGAACCCTGACCCTGCTCACACACTGAGCCCTGACCCTCCTCACACATTGAGCCCTGACCCTGCTCACACACTGAATCCTGACCATGTTCACACACTGAGCCCTGACCCTGCTCACACACTGAGTCCTGACCCTGCTCACACACTGAGTCCTGATCCTGCTCACACACTGAGTCCTGATCCAGCTCACACACTGAGCCCTGATCCTGTTTACACACTGAGCCCTTATCCCTCTCACACGCACACTGAACCCTGTTCCTCGTTCCACTCTGAGTCCTGATCCTGCTCACCACTGAACCCTGACCCTGCGTACAAACTGAACCCTGACCCTGCGCACACACTGAGCCCTGACCCTGCTCACACATTGAGCCCTGACCCTGCTCACACACTGAGCCCTGACCATGTGCACACACTGAGCCCTGATCCTGCTCACACACTGAGCCCTGACCCTGCTCACACACTGAGCCCTGATCCTGCTAACACACTGAACCCTGACCCTGCTCACACACTGAGCCCTGACCCTGCTCACACACTGAGCCCTGACCATGTGCACACACTGAGCCCTGATCCTGCTCACACACTGAACCCTGACCCTGCTCACACACTGAGCCCTGACCCTGCTCACACACTGAGCCCTGACCCTGCTCACACACTGAGCCCTGACCCTGCTCATACACTGAGCCCTGACCCTGCTCACACACTGAGCCCTGATCCTGCTCACACACTGAGCCCTGACCCTGCTCACACACTGAGCCCTGACCATGTGCACACACTGAGCCCTGACCCTGCTCACACACTGAGCCCTGACCCTGCTCACACACTGAGCCTTGACCCTGCTCACACACTGAGCCCTGACCCTGCTCACACACTGAGCCCTGATCCTGCTCACACACTGAGCCCTGACCCTGCTCACACACTGAGCCCTGACCCTGCTCCCACACTGAGCCCTGATCCTGCCTACACACTGAGCCCTGACCCTGCTCACACACTGAGCCCTGACCATGTGCACACACTGAGCCCTGATCCTGCTCACACACTGAGCCCTGACCCTGCTCACACACTGAGCCCTGACCATGTGCACACACTGAGCCCTGATCCTGCTCACACACTGATCCCTGACCCTGCTCACACATTGAGCCCTGACCATGTGCACACACTGAGCCCTGATCCTGCTCACACACTGAGCCCTGACCATGTGTACACACTGAGCCCTGATCCTGCTCACACACTGAGCCCTGACCATGTGCACACACTGAGCCCTGATCCTGCTCACACAATGAGCCCTGACCTTGCTCACACAATGAGCCCTGACCCTGCTCACACACTGAGCCCTGACCCTGCTCACACACTGAGCCCTGACCCTGCTCACACACTGAGCCCTGATCCTGCCTACACACTGAGCCCTGACCCTGCTCACACACTGAGTCCTGACCCTTCTCACACACTGAGTCCTGACCCTGCTCACACACTGAGCCCTGATCCTGCTCACACACTGAGTCCTGATCCTGCTCACACACTTAGCCCTGATCCTGCTCACACACTGAGCCCTGACCCTGCTCACACATTGAGCCCTGTTCTTTCTCACACAGTGAGCCCTTACCCTTCTCACACTGAGCCCTGACCCTGCTCACACACTGAACCCTGACCCTGCTCACACACTGTGCCCTGACCCTGCTCACACACTGAACCCTGACCCTGCTCACACACTGAGCCCTGACCCTGGTCACACACTGAGCCCTGTTCCTGCTCACACACTGAGCCCTGACCCTGCTCACACACTGAGCCCTGACCCTGCTCACACACTGAGCCCTGACCCTGCTCACACACTGAGCCCTGACCCTGCTCCCACACTGAGCCCTGATCCTGCCTACACACTGAGCCCTGACCCTGCTCACACACTGAGCCCTGACCATGTGCACACACTGAGCCCTGATCCTGCTCACACACTGAGCCCTGACCATGTGCACACACTGAGCCCTGACCCTGCTCACACACTGATCCCTGACCCTGCTCACACATTGAGCCCTGACCATGTGCACACACTGAGCCCTGATCCTGCTCACACGCTGAGCCCTGACCATGTGCACACACTGAGCCCTGATCCTGCTCACACAATGAGCCCTGACCTTGCTCACACAATGAGCCCTGACCCTGCTCACACACTGAGCCCTGACCCTGCTCACACACTGAGCCCTGATCCTGCCTACACACTGAGCCCTGACCCTGCTCACACACTGAGTCCTGACCCTGCTCACACACTGAGTCCTGACCCTGCTCACACACTGAGCCCTGACCCTGCTCACACATTGAGCCCTGTTCTTTCTCACACAGTGAGCCCTTACCCTTCTCACACTGAGCCCTGACCCTGCTCACACACTGAACCCTGACCCTGCTCACACACTGTGCCCTGACCCTGCTCACACACTGAACCCTGACCCTGCTCACACACTGAGCCCTGACCCTGGTCACACACTGAGCCCTGTTCCTGCTCACACACTGAGCCCTGACCCTGCTCACACACTGAGCCCTGACCCTGCTCACACACTGAGCCCTGACCATGTGCACACACTGAGCCCTGATCCTGTTCACACTCTGAGCCCTGACCCTGCTCACACACTGAGCCCTGACCCTGCTCACCACTGAACCCTGACCCTGCTTACACACTGAACCCTGACCCTGCTCACACACTGAGCCCTGACCCTGCTCACCACTGAACCCTGACCCTGCTCACACACTGAACCCTGACCCTGCTCACACACTGAACCCTGACCCTGCTCACACACTGAGTCCTGACCCTGCTCACACACTGAGCCCTGA